>NC_089319.1:4949825-5127325 GCF_036669915.1 Pocillopora verrucosa
GGATAAGATCCCTGCAGTTTTGAATGTCTTTTGTTCGAATTTTCTGTATCTATCTTCGCTTTTGGGGCTAACTGTTCTAAGTGCAGATAGATTCGTTGCCATTCAGATGCCTTTGCGATACAAGGAACTTGTGACTCACAAACGAGTGGTTATCATAGTCATCGCAAAGTGGCTTTTCTGTGCTATTTTTACAGTGATTGATCTTTTCTTTACCCAAAAAGATTTTTCTTTTGCGATCCATTTTACAATAGAGTCAATTTGCTTTGTTCTTTCGACATGTTTTTCTTTCAAGGTATATTTGACAGCGAAGCTCCACAGGCACCGATTCCTCGCCCGATCACAACAGGTTGCTCAAAGCAATGAACGAACTCTCGCGAGACTCCGGAAATCTGCACTTGGTACGTTTTGGATTTATCTCGTGTTTTGGGCTTGTTATCTGCCGAATTTTATTGTTTATTGCATTTTTCATCTAAAAAATGTACATACTGAAATGCAAACTCTAGAAACTTGCGCGGCGACGCTTGTATATGTAAATTCATACCTCAACCCTATCATATACTGTTGGAAGATGAGACCTATTCGACGAACCATGATGAACAGCCTTCGAGGCCTTATTAGAAAGTGATAACTATTTCAATGGAGAACAAAACCATTTTTTGTTTAACAAAGAACAATTGTACAGAGCGTATTTCTCGGACCGACCGGCAGACATCATGTCAAGTGGTTGGCTTTCAGACCTTTTCTATACCGCCCTATCAGGATTTATTAGATATTTTTTTCCCCAACATATATTGGTTCCATAATCTACTACTTGCTGATTCTTAACGTAGTTACTAGACTATTTTCTAGCTGTCTTTTAGTTCTTTTTTTTTTACGATAAAAAGGTAAAACAGGAGCTGGTAAGCAACAGTCGCCGAAATAGCTTGCCTGCAGGTGGAAGCGGAAAAAATAAGAAACAAAATCATGTAGTGGTTATTTGAATAAAATTAATATCGACTTTGAAAAGTCTGTTCAATTCCGTATTTTCCTAACAAATATGGCCCACAAAACGATTAGGACTAGCGGGGGGCATTTGGAGGACGCACCACAAGTTCTGTTAAAAAATACAACAGATATCCCTGACATATGATCCTTCGTAAACAAATTCAGATTAATTTAACCCTGGCTAAGATCTAGCTGAAGCATTTGTAACGATAGTGCATTTGGACACTCCACTATGATATGAACACTGCACCTATACACAAAGCCATTTTAGAGTATAGACTGGAGGTAGCAATAAGATTAGACCGAAGCCGTATTGAGATGACTGCATATGAATAACTAATTTGCTTTCGATTCGGTTTCGGAGCCTCATTCAAGCTGGTAAAATGTAGTTTAATACTTCCACCTTTTTTAACTCAATCGAAAATTTTGCTGATATATGCATCTAATTGTTCAATCGCTTATTTACATCATTCTATAGTTAAAAGTTCCACTAATGAGACTATCCTTTTTTAATTTTTTCCTCCGAGATAACCCAGGCTATTCTCTATATATATATATATATATATTTTCTATTTAAATAAAACTATCGTAGATCATATGTACCAGACACCAGATGGAGATAAAATTAATGCAGGCGAAAGACACGGCATCTAGAGTCAAATCTAGTCTTCATATTGGAGGACAGACGCACGGATAACGTCACCATTAAGAGGCTGTCCGTGTCAGAACGGATAAGGAAAATTTCGACCAATCATCGATTTCCCTAAGTTTTTCACTGAAGTCAACAATGTTATCCCATGTACAAATATCACATTTATTTTGATCAATTTTATTAATTTTATTTTTTACGAGACAATTTTAAAGGTCACCCCAAAACTGCCCAATTTGTCTTTAAGTATCGAGCACTGCCAAATCCTTATTTCCCAATCTAGAAAGCTGATTATTTTACATATTTAAGAATGAATTTATTTCAATACTTCAAAGGTGAAGAGTGAGGAGTGAGGTACATGCGGTTGAAAGCTATTTTCTCTTACGTGGGACCTGATCTAGAGTCAAGTCTATTGCAGCTTAAAAGTACTTAGATAGAGCAAGTTAAACATAGAATAAAACTTTTGGGCACTCCTCATCCTGCGCCGTAGAGAGCTTTGAGAATTTCATAAATATCCGACGTCTTGATCGAAACCAACGATAACGCACTCCTGTATCGACCAAATAGCCACACTTAGGATAATCATTGAGCAGTCAATTGAATGGAACACTTCTCTTTACGTTAATTTCATCGACTTTAAAAAAGGCTTTTGATAGCCTCGATAGAAGTGTTCTTTGGTGCCTTATGAGACACTATGGCATACCGGGGAAATTCATTCGAATCATCAAAAATTCCTATGATAAGATGACTTGCAGAGTCCTTCATGCTAGTGGATTGTCAGATAGCTTCACGGTCAACACTGGGGTCAAGCAGGGTTGTTTGATGGCACCGTTTTTGTTTCTACTTGCTATGGACTGGATCATGAAGGAAACAACTAGAGAACAGCGAAATGGGATCCAGTGGAACTTATTGGAGCAACTTGAAGATCTAGAGTTTGCTGATGATATCGCCCTGGTGTCAAGTAACAACCAACAAATGCAGGACAAAACAGCACGGCTAACAGCTAATTCCATCAAGTTAGGCCTGCATCCGAATGTGAGTAAGACCAAGGTTATGAAGGTCAACTGCACCAACAATAGACCAGTTAAAGTGAGGGATACCATCTTGGAGGAAGTAACATCTTTTGTCTACCTAGGCAGTGTAGTCAGCATTGACGGAGGTTCCGATGAAGATATCAAGGCCAGGATAAACAAAGCCAGAGTAGCTTTCAATATGCTGAGGAAAAAGTGGTCCTCCCATGTCATCTCACGGAGAACCAAATTTAGAATTTTTAACACCAACGTCAAAGCAGTCCTCCTCTATGGCTCAGAAACGTGGAGAACAACTAAGCAAACGTCCCAGAAATTGCAGACCTTCGTCAATAAGTGCCTTAGGCGAATTTTAAAAATCAGTTGGACTGATAGGGTAACGAACGAGATGCTGTGGGAATTAGCAGGCGAGGAACCAATCATAACTCAGATCTCAAAGAGAAAGTGGAGATGGATAGGTCACATCCTAAGGAAACCGGCTAACAACATCACCCGGCAGGCACTACGTTGGAACCCCCAGGGCAAGAGAAAGAGGGGTCGTCCCAGGAACTCCTGGAGAAGAGGTGTAGAGTCCCAAATGAGAAACTGGGGCCACACTTGGGCCACTTTAGGAAGATTTGCCCAGGACAGAACCCGATGGAGGACGGAAGTGGTTAATGGCCTATGCTCCAACCGGAGCTAAGGGCGAAACAACAACACGCGGGCCGCGGTTGGGATGACTGTCAGCATTGGGCCCTGGCAAACCAGTGATAGGGCATTTAGAGTGAATTTGTTGAAGAGCAATGTGCACCGCCTCTAAGTACCCTGATGTACAGTTCTATATCGATGAATGAAAGTGCTTAAAGCATTGACATGTAACTAAACCCGTGAAAATCATTTTAAAATTGACGCCTGTTATTTTGTAGTCATGCCTTTAATGTCAAAACGAAAAAATCATAAGCCTGCCGTGACCGTGAATCATGTTGACCCTCACTCTATAGCATGTACGAGCATTTACAAAAGAGATTTTCTCTATTGCCTCCTCGAAATTTTCTCAATGATTTATGCCTTTAACTTAAATTACTACATTCGCTTACCTACTTTTGGAAACGTTTATTAAATTAAATATACCAATTTCTATCGGTTGCATAATTTCTCAATTTCTTCTGGGAGATTTACATACTCTCGATGGAGAAACCTCAACATATCGTGATATAAATGCCGAACTAAATGTTTCTCTAATCTGAGTTCACCAGCAATGAGACAATCTTCTAATGCTGGTATTGCGTGACTAGGCTAGTTAACGGCAGTCCACAGTCACGCTTAAAAATCTCCACGGCGTTAATCATGAGAATCAACTAGCTCACAATCTAAAAAACGTTCACAAATAGTAAGACAAAATTTTTCCCCAAGTAAGGGTGAATTATTTTCCTGAAGAAAAACAGCAAAAGAGGTTTGAAAAGATTATGCACAAGATAAAAACACTTGCGCGAAATGAACAACTTAATTGTAAAAAAAAACTGGATTTCCTTAGCGCATTGTGTTCAAAGGAAATGGCTCTTGAAATTTTACGTAAAGCTGTCGAGAAAGGATACAACAGATGAGTTTCACATTTATAGGAACACTTCTTTGAACGGCTAAATGTTGCTACGGAAACTATTTTTGACGCTTATTGTAACACGAACGCATGAAGCTAATTTGCATATAGGAACTATTAACGAAGTATTTTTCCGGAAAATTTGAGCCATTTCGTGAAAAAATGGCCAAAATGATGAATTATATCGATCTTGATACTCCATCAGATAATCTTTGCGGCACCTTCAAGTATTTTAGGGCTGTTACGCTTTAGAAACCTGTCTGCAGGTCGGACCGCCTTATCGTTGGTTTCAATCAAGATGGCGAATATTTATGAAATTCGCCAAGCTCTCTACGGTGCAGGATGAGGAGTGCCCAAAAGTTTTATTCTATGTTTAACTTTCTGTTTCTAAGTACTTTTAAGCTGCAATAGACTTGACTCTAGATCAGGTCCCACGTAAGAGAAAATAGCTTTCAACCGCATGTATCTCACTCCTCACAAATTTTAATACTCACGATAAGGTATTTGGACAGTTTCATAACTCGGTAAAAATTTTATAGAATTCAATCATTTTACCTTTAAAGTATTGAAATAAAGTAATTCTTAAATATGTAAAATAATCAGCTTTCTAGATTGGGAAATAAGGATTTGCTAGCGCTCGATATTTATAGCTTAATAATAAGGGTTACAGAAAGAAAATTGGGCAGTTTTGGGGTGACCTTTAAAATTGTCTCATAAAAAATAAAAAGAATGAAAATGATCAAAATAAATGTGATATTTATACATGGGATAGAATTTTCGACTTTCACTGAAAAACTTAGCGAATGCAGGTGCTCAGAACAATACGAAAAATAATACGAGGTTTCAACCTGCAAACTTGAGTAAATAAATGGTCTCAGTACCCCTTTGGTTACGTAAGCCACAAATTTAAAAAGGCAGTCATGTGGAAACGATTTATTACCTGGTTACGACCTTATTTACGATGTTTATCTATTGTAATTGTATCAAGATTTTTTTTCTTCCCACCAAATATCTTTCGACTTAGCTTGAGAGGAACTCGGTCGAAAGCCAATCATGATATTTGAAGTCTCAAAATTTATAAAATGTAAGAAGGAAATTCCATTTAAAGAAACTTAGAATGTTAAACTCATATTTCACGACCATGGGCCAGAAATAAAAAACCGTGATTTGGAAGGTTTTGGAGCTGCATACTTTCCGATTACCGCTCGGAAGCGTTACAACTGAGATATGAGAAAACGTGTGAAACGTGAGATAGGCCGTAAGTAACACTCAAAATACATGACCTGTATGTTTCTAACATCATCAAAGTCACAAGAGCTCAAATTGGCCAGAAAATAACACATTTTTAATTTGTTTCCAATCGATTCAATACCGTTCAGATGTTTCCAAGATAACAAATATTACATTTATGTGCGGTACTGGGTATTGAGTTGTTCGAACGGAATACAAATTTCGCAATACCGGCTTATCACCATAGAGTCGGTTCACTTTCTGCCGCATCACCATGAAATGTCTCGTATTCTGACGTCTCAAAGAGCAAACACAATCTTAAATCGGACAGCTAACACAAAAAGATCCTAAATAATAAATATACCGGCCCTCGGGTAATTTCTTCAAAGTAAATCTTATTACTTTTATCCCGACCAAAGTTTTTCCTATGGCTAAATGTTTTATTCCTTCTTCCTATCTATTTTCATTGTATACGTCCATTGCTTGACAGATAATAGCTAAAAAGTTTACTCTCAAAAAACAAGCTCAGTGCTATTATGTTTAGTGAATTTCCTTTGCAAATTGAGGAGGCACCTTCGGCAAACTTTGATCAAGGTTGTTTTTTGACACATGTTTTGACAACGGTGAAGCGAAACGAAAAGCGCCTCGCGATCGATTAAATTAGTGAAATCGTGCAACCGAAGCGACAGTGTCTCCGGAAAAAGGACAAGGAGGTTTTTTTGTTTAAGCAATTTAGGAAATTGGAAAGAAGCACTTTTCCACATCAATTAGGCAAGCGAATAAAGACCAGTTAACTTGAATTTTTCCCGGAGAAACTTCCTTGACAGGAATTGTGAAGCTTGGAAGCCGGAGTTTCTAAAAAAAGAAAAATTATATGACAACGGAAGACATTTTATCTGAACCAGATCGATTGACATAGCCCGTAAATATGTTCTTTAGAATTGGCGTCTTTTAGGATTCTTTATTTAACCGAGGTCCGATAAAACCAGTCCATAGATAAGGGTTATCAGATGTTTATCGACCATTGCGGATGGAAAGTCAGCTCGGTTCTCAAGAAATGTCATTGAGAGGCGTAAATTAACAAATATCTGCGATTAAGCATTTTATCACTTGACACTCTGATGTCATGAAAGTCCTCATGTAAATTCCTATCAAGCATCCAGTTGACCAATCAAATAGCAAGATTTTGTGAGTTCAACAAACACAAATGGACGTGTCATCCGTCCTCTGGCAACTGCTATATCGGTTTCGCAAATTTTACATAATAATATTTTCACCTGCACATTCGAATGTGTATAAAGCTATGAACAGCGATCTCCTCTTTCATTTCCTACCAATTGGAAGAAAACGCTGTTCTCGCGCCTAGGAGAGGTTCGACTACGGCTTAATTTGCTCAATCGTCGACTTCGCTCGGATTTCTCTCGGTAGAAACACATCTAAGGACTATTTGCACTCGCTGGCCGGGGCTGAATTTAAGTTTTCAACCTCACGACAGATTTCGGTCCAAGTTTCCATCATCATCTTCCTCCTGGAAGAGGACGCTTTTCGTCATTTTTCTGTTTTAGAACACTGAGCTTGACTGAGACTTGTTGTGCCTAATTCGGCCTTGATTTCTCTTCGTTCCAACTTGTAAGAAGACGCGTGTGGGCCAGGCGCGTACAAATCATTGACTCTGTAATTTTTGAATCGCATCCAACACATTTCGGATCAAGTCTCCACCTTTACGAAGAAGAGATCAACAGTGCTTTTCAGCTTCACTCGAGTTCTATTGAACCTCACCTCAGTCCTTGATTTTCCTTAGTTCTTCGTTGGGATACACATCGAACGGAATAGAAAGGTCCTCTGAACTCACAGAGGTTAGAGGTTTTGAACTGGAACTCACGCAGAAAAAGGTCAATTTTCCAAAAGGTGTCCGCGCTTTAAACGAGTTCCACTAGACTTGGTAAAACCCTCTATCTGTCTTTATTCTGCTGCGAGAGACACTTTTATCACCCGTAAAAGTTCGCTGGACAGAGTTTTGATTCGCGCCTCCCACAAACGGTTTGTCAATCCTCTGCGCTTTCTTGGATAAAACCCGATTCATTATCTTTCAGTTTTATGCCAGCTAATTCATGAATTACACAGAGGACAGTGAACCTTCTAAAATGGCAGATTCGCACTTACCTGCTGTAGTCGCCAACATTGTCATCGCTGGCTTTCTGTGTTATACCACCACTATGATGAACACTGTAACAATCTACGCGCTGTGGAAAACCTCTTCATTGTCAAAACCTTTGAAAACATTGCTTTTAAGCCTTGCTGTATCTGATCTTGGTGCTGGCCTTCTGAGTCAGCCAATGTACATCGCCTACTTGGTTGAAAAGGATTTACGATCCAAGAATCCTAAGACTCTTGACGATTTTTCTACAATCATATCCAACATCCTTTTTTTAACTTCGTTTTGCAGCATTACAGCCTTAAGTACAGACAGATTCCTTGCCATTCAGTGGCCTCTTCGTTACCAAGAAATTGTGACCCACAGACGAGTACTGATTCTTGTCATGGCAATATGGCTAACCACTGTAGTCTTTATACCGATCGATGTCCTCGTGATAAGCCGAAAATTTCCAAGTGTCTCTACCGCAATTTTTTTCACCATCCATTCCCTGTCCTTTTTTACTTCCACATTAACTTCTTTCAGGATTTATTTAACAATTAGGCGTCATAGCATTCAAATTCAGACTCAAACACAGCATGTAACACAAAATAACGGCCTGGTAAATATGGCGAGGATAAAAAAATCCGCTCAAAGCACTATTTGGATTTACCTCGTATTTTGGGTTTGTTATCTGCCCTACTTTTTTGTATATGTTTATGTTTATGTTGAATCTATTCCTCCACCTCGAGAGCTACTAATGTTCACGGTGACTCTTGTACTTGTAAATTCCGCCCTCAATCCTGTCATCTACTGCTGGAAGATCAGGCATTTTCGACCCTCCATCCTAAGAATCCTTCGAAAAATAACTAATCGCAACAACTTAGGCGAAAGATCGGTTTACAGCTTTGACGGATAAACAAAGATGGAAAACTCTGCGACCTTTTTCGGAAATATTCTTACCATCATTTCTTGTCTCGCTGCATTCGAGGCATTAAGGTTAAATGGGGATCTTATCAGCCGCTTTTTGAAAAGAAGCCAAGGGAAGGCAAGAGAAACTTTTGACAAGTTCAGTTTGGGAGCCCTGATGAGGAAATATTTTAAAATCGATATACTTCTTTAAACGGGGAAGATGACTCACAGAAAACAAGGTGAAACGTTCTCTTGTATTATTAACTCAGAAAAAGAAAAATTAAAATATTCATCAACTTTTAAGCGTCATGAACGAGAAGGTTAAAAGAGGACGAGGCAGCTGGTGAATTAAAAACCGCAAAATCGCATGCATTAAAGCAACGCGTACTTAACAAAAAGCATAGGAGAAGGTGAAGTACAGTAAGGAGACGTTAAAAAGAACTAGAAGTATGAATTAAATTGAAAAGGGGTGGGGTGAGGCTCTCATGGCTGAAGAAAGTGAAGGGCCTCAGAAACGATCATAAGTCTAAAAGGAAATCGACAAGACGAAAGTTGATATCTTATAGGGTATGTACATGTGGATAAAAATGGATAAATGGATAAAATACAGCGATTCTCATGTTTACAAATAGGCTGGGATATCTTGCATGATCAACTGTGGTGCAGCCGGAAACTGTAAGAGGTTAAACTGATTCAGCTTAGACTTTTCTCTCAAATTGCTTCAACATTGCACAAAAATATTGCATTTGCTTTGCTTTCTAACCTTAAGTCTCTTTACGGATTTCACCACAATTCGTTTCGTGCGACAGAAAAAAAAACTCCCGTAAAGCATAGCAATAAGTTAAAAAATTTAATGGAAGATTAATTTTTCGAGACAGAAATACCATTATATAAAAGAATATAACTCCAACTCCAATCGACCATGTAATATCCTCTTCTTTCCATTGTCATGATTTAAAACAACAAAGCCTACATTGGTGAATTCGAATGCGCTTTTAAGAATTGTAAAGACTCTCAAACGAGAAGGTTCAATAAGGCTCAGCACAGCTGTTCAAAGCTGTTTAACCTCCGGTTTTAAATGTGATTATTTATCGCGCTTTTAAAATGCATCCTCTAACTTAAGAATAACAACGTGTTTTATAAAATAACGACGTCTTAATGGAAAGGTCCGACTCCTCATTAACGAGCGACATTTACACACGTATCAAATTCACCCTTTCACAGTCCGAGCGTTTTAGAAACTTTTATCATCCTGTGGTCTGGATAATTAGTTAAAACACACTTATTATTGGCAGTGTGAAGTTTTAAACGATTTCTGTCAGTTTTATTTGCCTTTTTGCGTTCCACGCCCCATTTTACAATCTTTAATTACACTTAGCAAGCAACAAACTGACAGCAATCAGTTAAAAAGGAATTAAGTCTTCATTACAGTGATGGAAAAGATCGTTGGCTTTTAAAAAAATATTAAAATTATCCATCTCTGCGATGGCTATCTTTTCTTTATTTACTTTTTAAACGAAGTGTTGGTTTAAATCGTTCTCACAAAGCCAACGTTTCAAAAAGCTACTGAGGCCCATGGCTTATTCCCATATCTAAATGATGCTAAACCTACGTATTCTTTACCAAACCATGATCAAATTTCGTTTTTCTCTGAGCTATTGCCTTACTCTTTCTTTGAAGACTTAGAGCCGATTTTCTAGCTGCCAACTGGATTTAATTCGCGGCCCAGAAATCACCACTCAACACTTTGAAAGTTACACTCTTTTTTGTCCATTTGAAGCCAGCGAGATAAAGCTTTTTTTTCAATTTGTGTAAGTTAAGTTTGGAATATGGACGACCTCCCTACATTTTCTAAAGTGTCCTCCGCTTTTACACGCGGTTTAAATTTTTTCTGTGTAATCAGATATTGAGCTGAAATAATAGAACCATGTATGTATCGAGCTCATGCATCCATAATTTTTCTTTAGCTCGGTGGTAGAGTATCGCTCCGCGAAAGAAGGTTCGAGGTTTCTTTTCAGAAGATCAGGCTCAAAATTCACCTTTTTTCGTAATATATTCATGGGCTAAATCTTTCAATGGAAATGTAAATGTAAAAGCCCGTAATACACTGACGTGTGCTTTTGCGTTAAAAAGGGGATCCTCATGATGTCCAATAGCTGGACTGGTATAACTTTTCTGTTGTCTCAGTCGTCTTTAGTTGCATGATTTCTGTTCGAAGTAAGAGGTATCTTCCGATGGTTTATCGTTTCCCATTGATTTCATATCCTCTGAACTCGAGACTTAAAGTTAGTCTCGCTCACATACCGAAATTCAAACAGATGTAATGAGGAACTGATGATCTAATGGTAGAAGATACCACCGCCCCTTTTTAAAAGCCTCGAGTTTGTCACGAATCCCCAAATATATAGTATTATACGTAAGAAGAACATGAAAATCATGTGAAGACATAATTGTCTGTGCTTTTATATCTGAGGACTGTGGCGTGTCTTATCCTTAACTTTAGTCGGCGTCGTGCGTGCCGGATGGTACTCCTCGATGACTTCTTTACGTGTCGAACTTGTCTTGTTTTGTTGGGTTTTTTTAATATTTAATTCCCAATGAAAGGACCAATCAGAAGAGTATAGGTTTTTTCTTAGTGCATAACTTAAGAGGGGTCGTCATTTCTAATTGTAACAGGAAAAAAGCCTTTGTGAGAAAACATCATCTGTTCAGTGTAGAAAATTGCCTTCTGTAATTGCCCTAGCATTGTCAACTGTGTAAATAAGTCGACTTTTGTCTCCTGAAAATAACTAGTAACAATTTATTCAACCTTGGGTTCAGCAAAAATAAGGCAGATGTCACGAACGTTCCTATTAACTACCTTATTATAGCCAATGAAATAGCAAAGTTTACCTTTCGATGAAAACCTGAACACAATGATGGACAGTTTCATTGACAGTTTCCTTTTCTCTCGTCATGCTTGCATTGTCTTACATGTTCTGCAGACGGTGTACATCTGCAAAAGTACAAATTAACTTCAAGTGCTTAACTCTGAATGCTGGGCTGGGACTTATTTAAAACGAGATCAACCGACCTGGCTTGGCTCTAATCAGCTGTGGAAAACCTCTGTTAGTTGAACAACTAAACTCACGCAAATTGAATCCGGTCCGACCTTTTTTTATACAGTTAAGACCCCGGTTTACGTTACTATTTTGCAGTGCTCCATCATGGAATCATTTTGAAAGTGACTCAGCTATTTTTTCTGAGAGATAATCATGAATAATTCACTCCCTGGCACGGAATCACATAATTCAAGCTCGAAGACTTTACAAGATCCGTTCTACTCTGTTCTTATGGCTAATGCTATCCTCAATATTTGTCTCTGTTATCCAACCATTATGATGAACATTCTAGCAATTCAAGCTTTGAGAAAAACGCCTTCGCTGTCAAAAAATTTAAAAACATTGCTTTTAAATCTTGCTGTTTCTGATCTTAGTGTTGGCGTACTGGGTCAACCGCTGTATATCGTTCGGCGAGTGGGCCAACTACACGGCAACTTGCATAAACTGCGTACTTCCTTTTCCATTGTTGCCAATGTCCTCTTTCTATCGTCTTTTTGTGGTGTAACGGCCGCGAGTGCAGACAGATTCGTTTCCATTTGGAAGCCTCTGCGTTATCCCCAACTGGTGACTCACGAACGAGTGGTTATCACGGTCATTGCAATATGGCTTTTAAGTGCATTTCTTGGACTTGCGAATGTGTTCCTTCTCACAGAGAAGATGTCTTTTGTGATATTTTTCATAATCGAATTATTTTGCTTCGTTTCCACCACATGGTTTACTTTAAAGGTTTATTTAACGATCAGACGTCAAAACTTACAAATTCAGGCTAGAGCACATTCAGCTCAAAATAGCCATATCATAATAAAAGATGCCACGCTTAACAAATCTGCTCAAAGCACATACTGGATTCACTTTGCATTTTGGGTATGTTATTTTCCCCAGTTTTTTGTCAGCTGTTTACGTCAGTTTATAACGCATCCACATCAACAACATACTTTCATGATGATACTCGTGTCTTCATGGACACTGGTCCTTATGAACTCTGCGCTCAATCCAATAATTTACTGTTGGAAGATGAGAAGTATTCGGCGAACCATGATAGACATTCTTCAAAGTATAATTCGAAGGATCAGGTTGGGATTACCATTTTGAAGGCAACTAAAAAATGACGTTGAAGTGATTCATACTGCTGAGAACCTTTCGTGAAAAACAAAGAGAAGAGTATACACAGTGAGAACTTGTGTTCACCTGGGAATCATTTTATTTAACCTTAACAAATTTATGACTAAGTTTTAACTTGGAGATCAGAGATAATCAAACAGCGGATGCTTTGGAGGGCCACCCAGCCGAGGCAGGACCGCCACCGACCACTGCCCTGCTCCGATGAGATCGATGTCTTGGCAGGAAGGATGCCCTGGATTAGGTCAACTAACAACTGATATGTGACCCCCCGATCCTTCCTTCAACCTCCCTCTCCATTGGAAAAGATCAGGATACCCAAAGGAGCGCCTCAGTGAGCCTCTGCTTTTGCAATCTATCGTATATGGAAACATACGTGATTTCCGTAGTTATTAGGCCAAAACAGCTGTGGTAACGGCATTTCTGACGCTTATCTGTTCTTTCCAGAACGACCCTGTAATATGCATTAAAGACATAGTAATGTAATAAGTAGCAGCCGCATACACTGAGTAGGAGGGAATCGAGGATGGCATGTAGCAGTGGGGGAGAAGTTTTGAATTTTTCCCGCTCCCAGAAAGCAGCAGAGAACGGAATTGATTTCAAAGGACCTTCATGGCCTCCACTTCGACCTGTGTGCCACACGTGACTGCATCATAGTTACATAGATATTTACATTAAGGTTCAACTAAACATTGTAAACTGTAATCTCTTTGATTTGAACAGAACAGGTTTGCAAAATTAAAGTCTGTCTGAAGTATAACTTGTATTGGATGATCCATTTGGCACTCATTTAGGCTTGTCACTTACAATCACATGATAAGTTTGTTTTGTACGTCTAAAACGCCAACATTAGAAAAATTAATCAATGTGTTTGGCATTTCTATAGACATAATTGTCAGACATGACAATGCTCAACTTCTGGTGTGCTAAAACATGGCTGGTTACACAAACAGCGGCATAATAATAGGGTGCTTATATTCGCCCGTTCAAGGATCATCAGTGAAAAGATCAAATACGTAAAGTGCTGCGGGGGTGGCTCTTTTTTGTGATTTATCCACCCACTCTACTCTATTTTCGGATAGACCTGCCCTCTATTTTCAATGACATGCCAACTGAAGTAGAAGGTCTGCAAGCTTTTCTCGTTGGGATTTCCAACTTCTAACACTGCATTATGTAGATTGGCCGTTAAGCTAGAAAATCCACTGCTTTATGGCAGAAAAGTGGCCGGGAGCAGCGCTTTGAGGAGGCCGGTCTTTAATTACATCTGGCCCTTTTGTAGCACTGTATTGACGTATTCATACCTAATGCGCCCACCACGCCGGTTTTCTTAATTATTATGCGTAGATGTGCGGCCCTTTTGCACGATGACACAAAAATTGACAATTAATCAAATCTAGGACAAATTCTTCGAGTCGAAACCGTTAATCGAATTTTGCCGCCGAAACAATTAAATTTATATGTTGGTTATAGATCATTCAAGGGAATTAAAAGGCACATATTTGTATCACAACATGATAATGACCAAGTAATATCAGGCTTGTAGCCTGTGGCTGTATGATTAACATGATGACGCCTGTTGGGTGGAAGGGGTGGACGGACTAGGAAGGGAAGGAGTCCTTAGGACGTGCACACCTTGTGAACTTATCGATCGCTCTTTCGTACACTGGATCTCTTTCTTCAAATGAATAGCCCAGCAATTGCCGCTAATTTTCTCTTTTATACCCGAGTTAGTCTTGAATGATCAATTTAGTTCTCACATTATGGCATGGTGCTGCCCAACGTTTTGTCATGGTACATTAACTCCAAATAGTTTTGAATAAAAATAGAGAAATCTGCATTTAAGAACCATGTGTTGTGGGTACCGAAGGGCTGTTTTGAGAGCCAACAAGGCAGATATCACTAAATGGCTTCTTGACTTAAGTGGTTATAAATGATTGATCACTTGTTGGGATTCAGTTGACTTATTCCGTAATGCGACGTTATGGAGTCCTATACTTGTTTGTCTCATCTGGCGACAGAGAGCCAGGCAAATGAAGTAAACTAGCGTGCTTATGCTCTAGCTTCCATTCGGCCCCGTGTTCTTTCCCGCGTCACGAACCAATAGAAAGATGTTAGCCGAAGTTGGAAAATGTGCAATGCAAATGTTCGTGAAATCGTGCATGTTCTCCTCGAAACTTTAAATATTCTCTCGCTTCAGTGACTCCGCTCGTAACATTAATCAGTGTAGAATATAACGCATTGCTTATGAGCCTTTTTATTTTAAACGTTTTTTTTTTTTTTTGGTCTGTATGTTTGTTATCTCACAGGGTGACATTTTCGGAAGGTTGGGCTCTTCGAAGGATCCTTAAATGTGGAAGTAGGAAAATAGCTATTGAATAGAAACGAAATTAATTTAACTACTTAGAGTAAGAAGAAACTAATAAAAGTGATTACGTTAAGGGATGCCGCTGCGGCAAACAGGTTAAGTGACTGATTTTCAAATCGGAAGCTTCAGGTCAAGCCTTAGCCGAAGTCCTATTTTTGTAAATTGTGTTCTTCGGTAAGAAACTTACTGTCACGGTGCGTTTCTCCCGCACCGGAATACAGGAGTGCAAATGGGTTGGAACATAAAGAGGTAGCCTAGGGTGAGATCCTCCAAGAGAGATCTATAAGTAGTACTTCTGGTCGTTTTATGTACTGTAGACACCCGGAAAACTCCGCACTTTGTAAGCTATGAGGCACTCGTGTGTAAAGCAAGCCCAGCTAAAGAGCAATAAACAGGAAGTTGGCTTTATCAAAATTGTGCGTTTCCTACATACAGTCGAACTTGCATGTATTAAAACTAAATACAGGCTCCACAGATTAGGGGTATGGTGAAAAACGAAAATTACAGTGATTCAGGGAAAACAAATGTAGGACTTTGACAACTGACCGCTTAATGCGGGGTGACTGTTTAATACGGAGCCACTTAAAGCAGGTTCGGCTGTATGCCGGTGAGTGCAGCCCCCCCCCTTAATTGAGTCCCCTCCCTGTTAAGCCCCCTTCTCTACATCAAGCTTCTTTCTCTAATATGTTTTCAACCTGGAAGAAGGGGAGGGGGGCGAGGGGCTTATTAGTTTCCTGATTGTTTGATTAAGATGAGCCGTCTAGTTGCCTGAGCTTGAAATCGTATTCTGCAGGAAAGATTAAGAGTTTTTCTGTATCAAAGGTTTTCTACGTTGGTTTCTGTTTCGAAAATGACTCAGCTTTTAAGGCGGGAATAACATCTTCCAAAGGTAGAAAAGAAACTTTCCCAATACAGAGAAACGACAAATATATTTCTAATCCTCTTGTCTGAACTTTATGATTACTGACCCCTCTCCGGTCGCTTCTCAGGTTTAGGGGTGTTACTTTTTTGATTGCGGAGTTGAAGTAAGATGCTACTTACCTTTGAAATTGCTTTTAAATAATGATATACGTACACGAGTATATTTTCCTATACATTCATTGAACAAGTTCACAGGTACACCAGGGACATGATTATTCAATAATCAATCGCCTGAGAATAAATTTCAAAATAATTAGGGTTTTCATTACTCGTAAGCTAATTCAATTCGATGGTAAAAAGCCTTACATTTGTGAATCTTTTCTCTTGTGATTCATTGTCTCTGGCAATGCGATAAATAATTTACTTCGACAAAATATTTTCTCGGTGATATTGGACGAAGATTTAAAAAAACAAAGAAAGAAAATCTGTTATGTTGTCTTTGTGATTCTGATGAATAATCGAAAAAAACGCCATTGTAAACGATCTCGCTTCATTTAATTAAGATCAGTCATTAGTAAAAGCAATTCCTTGTAAAGGATGTGGTTGGGCTGATCCGGAGTACGTGATCAGCGAATCATGTGAGTGATCCTTAATTTAAGGCATGCGTAGCAACTCTAACTGTATTGAAAAATAACCTGCTTTGGAGAAAATGAGAAAAAATGCTGCTCATCTTTCTCCTGATCGCTCGCTGCCGGCGGTTTTCACTCGATCCGAAAATACGTTAGCAAGTGAATGGTTGCTTGACAACGGGGAGTTAATTTTTCACGGGAATCGAGAAAATTATGGAAATTCACTAAATCTGACCGCAGAGTATTTTGCATTCTAATTTTTGATCATCCTTCGTTGTGACACCGCTTGTCTTGGGTATCGTTTAAGTGTTTTATCCAAATATTTTGCGATAGTCCACTTAAGATAATTGTAAAAAATAAAGTTATTTTGATTTAGGGGATGGAGAATATTCAAAACAAGTGACCTGGCTACTTGAAGTAGAAGTAACACCTGCCGGCTGCACTTTTAAAGATTTTAATTTCCACGGCATAATTTTGAGCTGTAATAAAGATTAATAACTTTGTCACACGAGACCTCGAACATTGGAACAGCGCATTTGGTTAATTGATTAGCCTAGATTTTACAAACAGTTGAATATATATTGGGTATAACTAAGAAATAAGAAGTCACTTCTAGTCTTAATGTGACTACTGCGAGGAATCTACCCAAAATTTGAACAAGGGAACATGCATTTCGATAGATGATCAGAAAGAGGCTATTCTTTCGAAAGGTCGATCGTCGTATTTCGCTGTTCCCTTCCAAGAAAAATGTCAGTAAGCCGAGAAATAAACTTTCGCTTTATTTTTATCGCTATTTTCTCTGTTGATTTTGATCTACAGCAAATCCGGTAAGGCAGCGACCCCTAAAGGTGCTGTTTACATCTTGAGCCGACATGGCCGATCAATCCTCCAGCAAAAATACCTGAAAATGCAAATGAAGATCTTTACGTGCTGTCAGCTACAAAAGAAATTATTCAGCCTTCAGCTCATAAACACGCAATAAATGGGGTTAATAATTTAAAATTCTCACTCAGAAGCCTAAAAATGCTCATGTCACTTATTAAAATTAGGACATTTTGCGAGAAACAGCGCGGAAAAGTAGAAACAAGTCCGTTTTAAAAAATCTGGCAGACTTAAGAGCCTTTCCATATTAGGAACTGGATCGTGACGTCAGAGATTTAGCGGAAAGCCAAACGCAAGTAGGGTTGCAGATGGTTCGATGCAGCGAAAGGTAACATGGCGGAACCTGAGAGCGCTAAACCAAGGGGAATAAACAGGAGGGGTGCTTTTAAGCAGAAGAATGTCATCGAAGTTAAAGGCCATAAGTTTTTTTTTCGGTACCTGAAACAGCCAACGTTTTGTGGTCACTGCAAGGATTTTATTTGGCAAGTGTTCTTTCGTTAATTCTCTTATCCTTCATCTTTCATGAGCATTTCTTTTGTCGAAGATCTATGCTGGGTTACTTGTTTCCTCTTTTTTCGCTTCCTTAATTGTGGTTTTGTTTTCTTGTGGTGTTTAACAGGGGTTTTATCGGAAAGCAGGGATGCCAGTGCCAAGGTATTGTGGTCAATTTTCCTATGCAGTTATAAACTAAGATATGTCGGATCGGAGACGCATAGACATTTGGGTACAATAGGCTTAAGCTAAAGCCGAGCTAGAACTTGTCAACTGTCAATAACATTGAGTTCATGTCTATACTACTCTTTTCGCAAATTTTATCGTAGGGTGTTCGTTTGTGCTTCACAAGCGCTGTTGTCAATTTGTGACCTTTTCTTGTCCTGGTGCGGAAACAGGCGCTAATGCCGAGGTAAGATGACTTCGAATGTCTTTGAGAATTGCTTTTCTTTATTTATTATTTTTATTTTTATTTGTTTTATTTTATGTTTCTATTTGACCTACATTCTTGTGTACAAGCGATTCTTTCTTCGCGCGTGGGATCATTAACTCTGATTCTGATCGCTTAAAACGTTATTGTTGAAGTTGCCTTTTTCTTGCAGGGTCTTGAATCAGCGCACCCTTTTAAAGTTCGCACCTACACTAGTCCTACATTTTGTGATCATTGCGGATCACTACTTTACGGACTCTATCACCAAGGAGTACAATGCGAAGGTATGTTATTTCTAATTTTCATTTTCTCTTCCGTTCATTTAGCCGCTAGCCCGTTGTTATTTAGCCACCCCATTTAAAAAGCTCAAACTTTTGTTGTTAGCTTCGATCTGTTGTGAAACAGGCGGTAACTGATTACAAATGCGTTGCTTTTGCAAAACTAAGGAAATGATTTACCTGTCGGATCGTCTGTGTGTTTGCAGATTGTCAGATGAACGTGCACAAGAGGTGCATAAAATTGTTACCGAAACTCTGTGGCGTCGATCATACGGAGCGGAGGGGAAGAATACACCTCAAAGTTTGGATCGAAAACAGCGCAAAGAGTCAACTGAAAGTCGAAGGTTTGCATAATAAAATTTGCATACTAAGCTAATGTTTAGTCGAGTTTATCCTCACAAGATTTTTGTAATGTTTTAAACCGAGTGATGAATAACTAATTTATGAACGGCTTTTGTCAAGATCGACAGTTTTTTGGTACATTATTGCCACAGTGTTGCAATATACATTTACTTAACGAAAATGTATGTGATCTATATATCTCGAAAACATCTTGAAATAACGACAATACAGGTTAATACTGGTGACTTAATTTGGGCAGCCAAGCACGTCTTATTATTATTATATATTTTTCGGGAAATAAATATGAATTTTGCTTGTTCTTCAAAACAGTTTTTACTCAAGATTGCAGATCGGGCGGTCGAATACACCTGCTTTTTAAAACGTTCTTATTTTCTATTCATTGCGACAACCTGAGCATGTAAGGTGTTGGTTAAAAGAGTTAATATTTAAGTGAATTTTAATTGTCTATGGAGTCTAAAACGAGTGAATTTGTTGTGGTATGATTCCATCAGCTATACCACTTTACAGCGACTTATCACACATTCCTAGTGCAACTGGCCCTAGAAAATTGGGAAGAACTGAAATTTCAGAGGAGAGATTTTCAGTATTTATTTCGTGAATCGAATTCATCTTTCCTGTGGTGTGAAAAAATTATTTATTTCTCTAACATATTTTGTTAAAAAATATCCAAATTTTTAATCAGTTTAACATCCTCTTGTAGGAGTAAATATGTCCTGCTTTGGCTTCTTGGTGATTGATTTGATGAAACATCTCTGGAAATTCACCAATGTGGTGTTACTATGTGAAATATTGTATATGAAGACAATAACATCCTTGGCCATTAGGTGCACCAGTTGTATATAGTCAAAACGCTTTTTTTCTTTAGGAGACCCATTCATTTTTAATAATTTATGCTACCGTCTTTTTAAAATAACAAAGAATCTGATAGTGGGCTATTGACTGAACATAATTTATAAGCAGATTTCAAGCTGTAATCACCTACTTTTTACAAGATTGAAACATGACAAAGTTACCATATATACAGAACATTCCTCAAGGTTTTTTTTTTTTAAAGATCCATTAATTAATCTGACCGATATGTGAGGAAAATATGGCAATATTACAATAGATATACAATACAATTAGACTTATCCATGTGGGGTCTATGGCATTATTTTTTTTACCTTTTTTGGCACCTCAATCTTTTTTGTTCAAAGCAGTGGAACTAAATATTTGGCCCCACGCACTTGCTTTTGTTGAAGATTTAGAAACTCTTTATTTGGTCCTGTGACACGTGAGACTATGAATTTACAGTGGAAAAAGAAAGTAATTATCGAACTGGTTAATTTAAATGTGGTACTTAATCGTAACCTATACGAAAGATTATCACACATCTGGAAGATAATTTGAGTCACCTAAAATTAGAAGGACTTATTCTGAATGTTGACACCTTTTAAGCTTATATCTTGTCTCAAGGGCTTCATCCTTGAGTTTTTGCAAAATCACCTAATAATTGTGAATTTAAGTAGAAAACAAAAATTTAAAGCAGTCAGTTTGGTAATATTGCATGATGTAAACCATACTGCTGGCCATATTAATTGTCTCTGAAATTAGCAGTTTGGTTGGTAAAGAAGAAAGTAATGTTCTATGTAAAAAATAGTAATAGCCCTCAAATAGCATAAATAGTCTTTTATGCAAATGTTTATCTCAGACTACATGTACATCTCAGACTGCATGTACAAAAAGTGTGTAAATGTCATTATTTGCTGTGACCTCTGAACATTTAAGATTTTCACATCTTTAGTACGTGCCACAGTAACCAAAGTAGTTGCAGCTTGGAGTGCTGTCAAGTTGTGATCTCATTGTTTTGGTTATTTATGTTTCGTGTTTCACTTTTCTTATTGTGTGCAGAGGAAACCATTGTCTCGCTGGTTGATCCATTTCTAAGATAACTAATTGGGAAAGAACTGCTTGCTCACAGATAAAGGTGGTGCATTGGCCAGTAGATTGTTACCAATTACAGGCCCACATTAGTTAGTCAGTTGCAACTTTCATCTATTTTACAAGGGTTTTCATTCAGAAATCTAATCACAATAAAAAAATTGTAAGGAACTGGAGGAAATCCTTCTTTTCCAAATTATCAAGAAAACATCCTAAGCCATTAAAATTGAGCAGGAGAATTATTTAATAAGTATTTTCTGCTAGAGGTTTAACCCAAACTTGTGAGGAATTTGTTAGTTCTGGGCATTAATCTCTTGACCTTTGTCTTCCAAAAGTAGAAGGAACAAAGAAAATAGAAATGATAATTGTATTCTAAAGTATTGTTGCTTTTGTATTGATGCCTCAAGCTAGAAAAATAGAGAAGCAGCATGGTTAGCTGTGTAGTTGATTATGTAAATATACACACAGTATCCTTTTCTTTTCCTTTTTCCAGCAACCAAAGTTTATTTTTTGGTGAGCATGTTACCATTTGAAGTCATTAAGTGGCATCTTAATGTTAACTTGAAGCCTAGAGTTAGGTAAAAAAACAAGCTGTAAGATTTGAACACATTCGGGAAATGGTTTGTTTGACAAGTAATTTTGTTATTGATAATGTTTTCAGGTTGAAATAATTTTCTACAACATACACTTGTAGTGTGATGAGCGTTTTCCTTTGTCCAAGGACTGCACTGTTTAGTAATGTATTTGGAAAAAAGGCAAAGACAAATCTTACTGGGATGAAATCATTTTAATTTGAAATCTGTTTTAAACTAAAAATACATTTGCTGACAATTATGTTCTGATATTTGCATACCACGCCTTTTAACTTGAAAGTTAATGTCTTCAGTATTGTTTCTAGCTCAGCTGTAAAGCTTGTGTTGCTTAAACATTTAAGGTCACTCACTATTTGAAATTGAGTGTTGCATGTTTTTACATTGGCCACATAAAGCTTTGTTTACTTTTTATTTATATATATATTTTTTTTTGAAAAAGAAAAAGAAAACAAAAATGAAATAAAATAAGAGAGATGGTTAGTTTTGAGCTCGTTAAATAAATAGAGAAAGATGTTTTTTATCTTGTCACGAGCATGGGACATAGCACAGAAGGTTCAATTCCTCATGGGGAGAAGTTTTTCTTTGTCCCACGCTTGTGACAAGACAAAAAACATCTTTCTCCAAGAATGAAATAATGAAAATTATCTGAACTTAAATATTTTTGAATATTGGTTCAGCATTTAATTTAAACTTCCTAGAACACCTGCAAGCATATGTTTAAATCAGCATCCCAGAGGTCAGTGAAATTAGATGTTTCAATCATACACAGTTTGTTGGTATTCATATTGTTTTGTGCTTTATCGCATATTGGAGGAAAAAAGAAAATATATATATATATATATAATTATACTTTTACCACAGAAGATGCAGTCAAACAGAAAACATGGAAATTGTTGTTTATTTGACAGTATTACATCCAACCTTCCCATGATGCCTTGTAGTCTAATTCCTGACAAAAATAAGTAGGCACTGCTATCTTAAGATTCTTTCAAACCTTTTACAACAACTTAATTTGGCAAGTGCATTCTTTATCTTCTGTATCATGAATTTTTATCAATGAACATTTTAACCCTTTAACTCCCATGAGTGACCAAGACAGAATTTCTCCTTACTCTATTTATACAATGTCATGCACACAAGTGATGAGAATTAAAAAAAAATCCATTATGGGATTACTAATTGATCTGATACCAAATTCTCCAAACTAACATAATTGAGAATCATTTGGCAGATGGCAAGGAGAATTACTAATGAGATCTTGGCAGTTAAAGGGTTTAAACAGGACTTTCAGCCTAACTTTTTCAGTCACCATTGGTGACTACCAGTCATAAATGGTTACCAGGAATAGCATTTTGGTTGTTAGAAGAAAATCAAAGAAAAAATATGCTTAGTGCACTCTAAACTTCATTTTTTTAATGGAAAAAAGATAAAACATGAGCAATATTAAACATGAAAACTGTTTAACTCAACTAGATTTTAACTGATAAAAACTGAGTCATGTCAATTTATACTACCAATGTAGGTGTCAAAACAGTGTTTGTCAAGAGTTTTAAAAAAGTTACCAAGATTGTAGACTGTTGGAATCTGGTCCAGATCCATTAAAAAAGAAGTTTGTGTATCTGTCGTGTTGATTGTGTCAGCTTCTTTATTTCCTATAGCATGTTAAAACACAGCTGTGTACCACTACCCCTTGCAATATCATGGAATGTTCCTTTGATCAATAGTGTTTTGTCTGTTCTACACTTGCCTGAAGGTTAATGTCCAGTGTTTACCAAGAAAGTTCAAATGTCTTGGGAGATGCCATTAGTGTAATTTGAAAGATTTCCATGTAGTTTACGTAATATATCCAGCAGTTCTTGCCATGAAAACTATGTTCAGGTTTCTATATCCAAAGTAACAGCCTTGTTGACCTAATTGTTCAGCAGTTTCCACAGCTCATTTGTCCCTAAAAATTAAGTAAATGTTGCGTTAATTTGTATACCTCAACTACATGTGCTATGGATGAAATTTGCAGTGAAACATTAGTGACAATTTTGTTCCCAAACACATCTCTACCACAGTACTTTCTTCTTCTTCTTTTTTTTTTTTTTTTTTTTATCTTAAGGGATCTGAAATAGTCATAAGTGATTTTGCTGTTTCTTTTTTTTGGTGTATACCATATTTTTAACTCCCTTTTTATGTGTGTCATTACTTTGTAGTTCGTGATGCAAAGAATCTTATTCCTATGGATCCAAATGGTCTCTCTGATCCTTATGTCAAGATCAGGCTGATTGACAACACACAGGAGGACATCAGCAAGAAAAAAAATGACTCAGACAAGAAAAAAAAATTCAAAACTAAGGTTGTCTATAAGAACCTGAACCCAGAATTCAATGAAACTTTTGACATGTAAGTTACCAAGCCTTTGTGTTTGTTAATCTTAATAATGGTTTTAGATGCAAGCTAACACACTCTGGACTGTTTGAAAATGGACATTTCCTTTTGTTACTATTGATTCTCGCTTTTGTATACCTGGTATGTTCCTTTTTTTGTAAGGCTGCCTCCAGGAACATGCAAGATAATGGGCACCCTTTGATATGATTGGGTATTCCATCTTGCCCCCTCAAGATTACTTGAGCTCAGAAGCCAAAAAACAAAAAGCAGTTGTAGTAGGTTTACATGGTCTGAAACTTGTGCAAAACATTTTCTGTTTCTTGCAAAATCTTTTGTGATTTCAAGCCTCATTTTTTAAGGACAGTAACAACAAACAAAACCACAACACTCTTGTAAACATACGGGTACAACGCAATTCTCCAAGTTGATACAATGCCTTTGCTGAAATACGGTCTTCAAGCCTCTTCTGGCCAAGCATGTCTTGATTTGACAGTGTGTCTGCAATATTGTTTTTTTTTATTGTTGAGTTACTTTGGTAGGAACCTGCCATATTAACCCCCTGCTTGGTCAATAATGGTCAATTTATAGCATTAATAACATTGTCAGGTTATTATGTTGGATTTTGCCTGCCTTGAACAACATTTTTATCCTAAATGTAGTGATAATTTTTCTACTACATCTTAGATGTGGTCAGCTAGTCCTTAATGATGAGTGGTTGTTGTTGTATTAACTTAGGATCCATTGAGTGTGGCATTTCCATTATCCATGAATAATGACAAGACTTTATTGCCACAAAAATTGCTTGCGCATTCAAGACTTATCTGATTGGAATTTTCAGGCTATATTTATCCTTTTGATTCATTCCCAACATTTTATTGGTAATTCTCCTTACTGTCTGCCATACAATTCTTATGCAGTCAGTGCAGAGAATTTGGTATCAGATCAACTAAAATCCCCTAATTGATTAATAATTTTGCTTCATTCTTATCCCTTGTCTGCTTTATATTCTGTTGATGTTGTAAGGAGAAATCCTGTCTTGGTCACTTATGGGAGTTAAAGAGTTAAGGGACTGAGGGATTTTAACAATGTTTCTTTTCTCTGACTAGCACACTGGATGCTGAAGATTATAATCGTCGTCTTTATGTTGCTGTTTGGGACTGGGACCGAGCATCACGTAATGACTTTATGGGTTGTTTGTCATTTGGAGTGTCTGAGCTGGTGAAACAACCACAAGAGGGCTGGTTCAAGCTTCTAGGCAAAGTGGAAGGAAATTTTTATAATATTCCTATCATTGATACTGATGGAGAGGGCCCAGCAGTGTTGGAGTTAAGAAACAAATATAAGGTAATTATTTGGGGTTGTGTACACTTAACATGTAAGTAACTCTTTCTAAGATCGGGATGGTTAGGCATTGGCTTGGTCATTTGTGAGAGGCATTTTTACCTGTTATTGTCAATGAAACAGGTAAATTGTTTTGTGGAGAGCCTAAATTCATTTGCTCTATCATTCACTTATTTGTTTGTTATCTACATGTACAAACAGTAATTCATAAGCTGTCTGCAACTTCTCCTACTTGCTCCATGGCCATCTATAGGTTAAAACTATGTTTTGTCAGTCAGCATTCATTTTTCATGCTGGTATAAGGTATATTTACTAGGTATCTGCAGTTTAATTTGATAGCTACATGATCATTTTGTACACGACATTAAATTTTCTTGTTATTTTAAAGACCTGAATATTATCTTATGCCAAAGAAATGAAACACCATATGCTGTCATAAGTTCTGTGCAGTATAAAGTTTTATTATCAATGTTATGTAATGGTACCATATTTATATCATCTATGTCTGGTTTCTTTCTCTTTTACTGCTCTTTTAACAAAAACTGACTTCAAATGGGTTGGGTCTACAGGTAGCTTGAAAACTTCAGGGTTCCTGCAATAATGATTGAACTTTGCTTTTTAAAAAATTGCCTGTTGATTGTACATAATTTTCTTATTATTTCAATTAATGTTCAAGCCAAAATAAAGTTTGTTGTTTTTTGTTGTTGTTGCTGTTACGGTAGCTTTAACACTTTATCACTCTAACCCTAAGCAGAGCAACTATGAATGCTGTTATTTTCTCAGGTTATTTAATTATTATGCACCAATACATACTGATTAGCATTTTCCTTGATCTTCAGTTTATGCAAGCACAACTGAAAGAAGAAGAGGAAAGACAGGAGAGAGAATACCAAGCAGTACAAGCAAATCGCTACAAGGGAGATGGTACCAGATACAGGCCAGAAGATTTTCACTTCCTCAAAGTTCTTGGCAAAGGAAGCTTTGGAAAGGTTTGTACAAAAAATCTGCTGAATTATTTTGATTTTATGTTCCCAGCACTGACTGATAACAGACAAATTGAATCAAAGGTAGATGACAGAGCTCAAGTTTATTTGTGCAGGTAAGTAGACTTCTTGCAAACTTGCTGCTTAGGAAAGTTATATTGTATTTCCTGAAATGCTTTTGTCAAGAGAGCGTATCTTAAGGATAAAAGAAATCTATTGTACAGCTTCCCCCTTTGGGAATGGAACACAATCTGTCTTCTCTGGGACTTTCCCCTGTCGGGAAATCATTGGCATTTATTCAAACTGCAGTGTTTAACCAGACAGAGAATTTTTGAGCTGAAGAATTAATTTATTTGAATCATAGTTTTTATGACTTGTTCTTTGTGTTTTAAGGTCATGTTAGCAGAGCGGAAAGGCACAGATGAAGTGTATGCCATCAAAGTTTTAAAGAAAGATGTCATTGTTCAAGATGATGATGTGGAATGTACCATGACAGAAAAGAGGGTGTTGGGCTTACACGGCAAACCACCATTTCTCACATCTCTTTTCTGCTGTTTCCAGTCATATGTGAGTTATTTAGCAATAATATTCCTTGAAATACATTCTTTGGCACAGTTTTGTTCAAAGGAGAGAGTGACAGATGTTCACCACTGATTAAATATTCATTAGTTAGTGGTATTTGTGACAAACTTAATAATATTTAACCATTTCAAGATCTCACTAGTAGTTCTCCTAACTGTATGCCATACAATTCTTATGAAGTTAGTTTAGAGAATTTGACATTGGATCAACTAATAATCCACTACACTTGTAATTGACTTTGCTCTTTATTCCTATCACTTATCTGCTTGATATTGTATTGATAATGTTACTAAAAATTCTTTCTTGGTCACTTATTGTAGGTAAAGGGTTCAAATCTTATTGAATTAAACTTTTTTTCCTTTTTTTTTTTAGGACCGCCTCTACTTTGTGATGGAGTATGTTAATGGTGGAGATTTGATGTTTCACATCCAGCAACATGGCAGATTTAAGGAGCCTCAGGCTGTGTACGTTTTGAGTGAAGTATTATAGTACCCAGTTAGGGCATTTTGTGCCCAAACAGTTAAATCGTTTTGTACCCAGCTGATAGCAAGTAAGTTGTTTTGCCCAAGATGATAGGAATCCTTTGATATGATTGGGTCTTCCATCTTGCCCCCTCGCGATTGCTCAAGCTTAGATTTAAAAGCCAAAGAAATCCTTATGACAGGTTCATATTCTGTGAACCTTTTCTGCCACATGGGAAATCTTTTGCAATGAAAACCAAGTTTGAGGACAGTAACAACAACCAAACCCACAACAAGCTAGTGAACATGCATGTATGTACAGTGCAATTCTCCCAGTTTGCTTAATAGTTTTGCTGTGTTACAGTCAAAGTGATACTGTCTTTGCAATAATATTAAGAAAAAAATTGATAAACGTGTATGCAGTCAAGAGGTGGAAAGATCAGACTGCATGTGCACACATTTCAGGGGTACTTAATACCTGAATAATTTGTCCTCTCTGTGTGGATTTTAGTTGCTGCCTGTCTCTTTTGCTCCCTGGTATATTGGTGTATTCGTAGGTTAAAAATTGTTTTATGGTTAGAAGGACAAACGTGTTGAGTGAGCTATTCTGTTTTGCATTATAGTTTCTATGTAGCGGAAATTGTCCTTGGCTTACTGTTTCTACACAAAAGAGGCATTGTTTACAGGTACAAGTTATTACTGGTTACAATGTGTATCAGTATCTTGTTCTCTGTATATTAACCCTTTACACCCCAACATCAATGTTCATATTCTCCATACACTTCTCTATACATCCCCTTTGGTACTGACAAAGAGAATTCGTGTAACAATCAAAACTTCATTGGTTGCTTATCATTTTCGTTATTCTCATAATCCTAACGTGTGGTTCAGCGGTATTACTGTTCGGAGAAGTTAGATACTGGTCACTTTCAGGGTTTACAGGTGTAAGTCACTCTCTTAGCTGTAGCGCCTTTTAATAAGTATTAACCCAGGGCTCCAAACTCAAAACTTTTGAAAATCGTTCTTTGGCGATGACCTTAAATCTTAAAATGGTCTCCAAAAAGGAAATTTTAGTGTCAAGATAAACAACTTGAGTCGCCATTTTTTCCTGTTTTGTTGTTTCCGTTTTGCTTTTGCCATAGCAACGAAAGCAGTTGTAGCTTGGAGTCCTATGAGCTGTTAAGGCAACTTAGACAAAAATGTATATGCCTGTGAGTCACTGTTAACGTTGTTGTATTTTTTATCCATGTACATACAGAGATTTAAAGTTAGACAATGTCATGCTGGATAGCGATGGCCACATCAAAATTGCCGATTTTGGTATGTGCAAAGAAAATATGATTGAAGGAAAGACGACAAGAACATTTTGTGGCACACCAGATTACATTGCTCCTGAGGTAACTCGTGATATTGGTGTGTAGTTTTACGAAGATCTTTTTGTCTTGTGTTGATATTCAGAGTGCTTTTGGACTGAGTCAAAAGAAACCATCGAGGCCAATCGGCGGGTAAAAAACTGGAAGGGGGAGCTTTTGAGAACTCAAAGGAAAACAAGCGAATTATCTGTGGCGCACGAAAGCGCGAGTGACCTAGTCAAGGTTGCTACCTGTTTTCCTCCTGATTGGTTGAGACGGCGACGCGGGTTATCTGGACCATTCACAGAGCAGCCGCTTAAAAATAACTTCAACTCCTTTTACAAAATTTCTTTGTCTGTAATCATTCAGACGGGGGAAGATACATGTACCTCTGAAATCAAATTCCCCTCTGCACGATCCTGTCATGCTCCTCGAATTCTAACAAACTGTGTGCTTGTGTTGCAGATTGTGGCTTACCAGCCTTACAGTTTTTCTGTGGACTGGTGGGCTCTGGGAGTTCTAATTTATGAGATGCTGGCAGGACAGGTCAGTATGTTGGAATCGAATTTTTTCGAAGTCGTATGGCACTTACTTACAGTCAGTTTTCCTCCACTGGATATCAACGACTATTCTTTGCTCAGAGTTTCGATCAAGTCGAGGTTGAATTGAATTTTAACGTCGAAGGTAAAAGCGAACGAGAGTAAAACCCTCAAAGCATCAACAAAGACAAAAACCCACAACAATTTCAACCCGAGATGCAAAGTCTAGGAATCGAATTTGGTAATAGCGGTGGAACGCAAGCGCTTTCAACAACGCACCATCCCTATGTCTTCGCTGCTCCTTGCTTAGCAGAATTCTTTTTTTATCCTCAGTGTTAACATTTATTCACTTATTTGAACACTTTTTCTCCATTTTTCCTTTTTATTCACATAGCCACCTTTTGATGGGGACGATGAAGATGAATTATTTAACTCTATTCTGGAGCACAGCGTGTCGTACCCCAAGTCTTTATCCAAAGAAGCAGTGCTCATCATCAAAGGGGTACGCTTTACACCTAACTGAATATGTTACACTGCGTTTTGCGCGTTAGTTTCGTATCCAGACTTCGTGTTAACTGTTGTACGCTTGAGAGTCGAGGTGCTTTGCAATCGTTTTAATGGTTCAAAGCTTAAACCCGGCCCTAACTCGGTTCGCTTTGTAGAGGAAGTCCTCGGGGCCCTCGTTTAATTTCTCTCACAGAGAGAATCCACGACAGATTCGAGGTTTTGAGCAAGTGGCCCATACACTTCTTTTTAGCGATGAAATATTACTCCATCCTGTAGGACGACGATCAATCCTCATAATTACTTTATGCCGATGCCGCAAAAACCAGTTTGATCCCCGATAGCTATGCGAGCTGATCTCGACTCCACCCTTAACTGTTTCACACGTTGTAAAAAAGTGAGAAGGTGCAAAATGTCATTGAGTGCAGCTCAAATTAAGCTACAAAGCTTTTTTTTTTCTCTTTGACGTGAAGTCGTAGCTTACATGTGTTATTTGATTCTCTTTTCTGTTGTAGTTCCTGACCAAACACCCAGCCAAACGTTTAGGCTGTGGAGAAAATGGAGAACAAAGCATCAAGGATCACGTGTTCTTCAGGCACACAAACTGGCTGAAACTTATGAACAGAGAAGTTCAACCTCCCTTCAAACCAAAAATTGTAAGCATTGTAAAGTACATGTAGGCTAGTAAACGGTAGTGAAGTATTATAGTCACTATATAGTGTATGGTACACTGACTTATGGCGCAAGATAATTTAACCAAATGAACGCGTTAGCGCAGCGCACGAGTTCGTTGTGAGTTTTGGCAATGATAAGGAAGATTCCTAGAAGTGGGCCGAGCATTGATTTGTCTAAAGGGGGTAAGTCTCAAAGAAACTGGGGTGCTGTGTCGATAGGGAGAGGGGGGGGGGGAGAGAGAGGTGGAGTATTACGCGAATATTTTGTATTATCAACTGAGTCGACAATGTAAGTTGACCACCGTAATGAGCTTCTAAAGCTGACTTTTCGTCAGGGCGAATGAATATCTGCTAATTTAAAAACAAAAATTTTTTAAATGAACTGTGTATTTTGTAACCACTGAGATTTCCTTTACTCGGTTCCGATTGGATGATCTAGTGGAATTTTATTCTTTTACGTGCCATCACAGTTTACTCATTTTTTTGTGCATTTGTCCCTCAACAGAAATCCAAACGTTCCTTTGACAATTTCGACCCAGAGTTCACGGACGAAGCCGCCAGACTGACACCTTGCGACAAATCCTTTATCGCCAACATCAACCAGAATGACTTCCATGGATTCTCATTCGTGAATCCTGCTTTCCCAGCGAAAGAGAAAGAGCCATCGAGCGACACTGACATTAAAGTTTAAGAATTAATGATTAATTTACCTAGCTAGGTGATGAAATGTATTCGGGAGATGTTTCCGGTTTTGCGCTTGCGTGAAATGGTAAGGTATTTCTAATATTGTTGAAAGAAACACAAAAATGTGGCTTGCCCATGTAATTAAGATGTAAGTATTATTCCTTAAGAAGCGAGCTCAGACAAGCTGATTTGTTCCCTTTTGTGGTGCGGTTGTAAATGTAAACGAAAGGGATGCAAGTAACATGTAAGAGAAAGCTTTTTTCCTATTTTTTTTTCTTCTTTTTTCTGATCGTTCTAAAACCTCGACTCAGTATTCACAACGGCCAATTAGAAACAAGGCAGATATCAAAATTTCACCGAGAGTTCCGTGGTGCGGGCACAGGGAAAGGGGTGGGACATTTTGTTAAAAGAGGTGGAACCAAATTACGATTGGTTTTAAGTTTTTTTATCTGAATGCTTGGTTGAAGGGGAGGGCTCAAGTTTTTTATTTACTGGTAAGACAGTGATATAAAGCAAAACAAATGCAATCTCGCATGGCTTTCGACTACCGCTTGAAATTTGAGTTGTCTATAGGTAATCGGCCCTGCTGCATGCGTCCTGTGAATATCGTCTTTGCTGCGTAAGGGGGATAAGTTGGCTTGTTCTATGACTGCGTTTCATTTTAGCACAATTTATCTCGAAATAGATAAATCCAATTTGAATAAGTTGTAATAAATATGTGTTATGTATGTATTGTTGTATGCATAATGTAGCTAGGAAGCAAAAACATAGCGTATCCATTCTGGGAATTTAGGGTGATATAATTGAGTTGGGGTTTTACTTTGAATTTTTGCCTTCTTTTGGTTTTCTTATTTTTCCAAATTGGTGTCATGAAAATCAGGGTGTAAAGGAGAATTGTATTTTTTTTCCACTGGTTCCTTCATAGTTTCTGCCCTGTGGAACTGATTGAATTGCAAAATGTCTCAATTTTTTGTCATTATTTTGTTACTGCACACTTTGCGGCACCTTTTTTGAATGATTAAAAGGGTGAATTGTTCCCAATTATATGACATTTAGCCAGTACTGGTGAGTTTCCTTTTTCTTGTGCTATGAAAATTTAGATAGTTATTGATTGCATCAGGAAAGCTGTAAAATATAGCGATTTATAACACGAAACTAGTTTCAGTGACACTGTACTTAGCCCTTTATTGAGTTTTAACTTCCGGTAGTTCGTGAAGATTCCTTTAAATTTACTAATTTCTAAAGTTAGCGACTGCTAAGAAATGTCCCACGGTGCTTTAGTTGATGCATCTACTGACGTTAATCTCTAAGAAGAAGTTTAAGTTAAAAAACTTTTAGCCTGAGGTTGTTTGGTGAAAGACCCAAAAAGTTTGACGTAAGTTGTTTTCCAAGGAGTAAAACAGATGAACTTGCAAGAAAAGGAGATCTGGATCGTCCTCTTAAATATTGTAAAATCTTTTTAGTTTTAGCTTCTTCTTTGATGTGGAAAATTTTTTATTCTAATGATTAAGGGTATGGGTTTTAGGCGTGGCATGAAGACGAATTGCAAAATGGGAATTTAATTGATCATTGTAGTTAGTAGGACATTCAGAAAATTCAAGAGTTGAACCGCTTATGTTTCCCATTAGGTGTTAATATCAGCTGTTGAAATTTCTTTCTTCTGATTGGTTCATATGAAGTTTATTTGTTGTGAATTGCCTTCAGTCGTCGTTATGTGTCTGTTACCCTTCTAAATTATTACGAGACTGCTGCAAGTTAATTTGGACATCAGAGTTCCGATGCTATCCGTTGTAAATTAGTTAGGAGAATTAGGTGTTACGACAGGATGGCATCCTCAAGCTGAAGTGAGAATAAATTCTCTTTGAAAATTTTTTCGAAATTAAAATTGCGAAGAGAAGTTACGTTTCGATTATTTCTTTAAGTAGAGTGAGTAGAATTGTTTTTAGTTTGACTATTTTGTTCAAATACCAGATGTAAAAAAATTTCCTTATATTTCTGTGTACTTTAACTTAATGCTTAGAGCGTTTTCTCATTCCAGCAGAGTGATGATCGCTTATATTTGTGGCTATTTATGAATTATGGAAATTTTGGTTTCCTTGTATACGTTAGCAATAACAGTACTTGCTACGCTGACTTTTCACAATTAATATCTTTGTTGCGAATTATGGAACAAAAGTTTTCAGTATTGTTAGCAATTGTTCCCTCAAGTGGAGGTAAATATCCACCATGTTGCACCGAAACTTTTCGTATAGACCACAAAAAAAATTAAGAAAAAAATTGTTTATTTCTGACAATATACCAATAAATGGTTGGGAATTAAACTCGTGACGCGCAATTTTGTCTCCTCGGCTTCTCGGAAGTGAATATTACTAGCTTATCTCTTCCAAAGTAGCCAATCAATACGCGTAAAAAGCAGTATTTAATTGTGTGGTATATACTATACTTAAATAATCCAGGCACTGTACTGCGGCATCGATGTAAAGTGTTAAGCTAGGTGGCAAGGAAATTCATAGCAATTCAGTTTAACAGAGTCACGCAAGTACTAATTAATTCTTGGTAATTTAAAATTTCTCAGGAGGGAGATTAAATAAAGAATGTGTTGTGAATGTTTATTAAAAGGCACAGTCGAGTTGCAATTATGTCATTCTCACCGAGTTTATCAATATACTGCCGAGTTGAGTACCTATGCATAGTAATATGCTATTGCGTATTCCTTAAGACTGTTGTCTGCTAAGTTTGGTATCTCCTGAGTTTAAGCCTAAAATCACCCACTGTTCGTGATTCAATGGATCACTATTACAGCTCAACTTGGGATATATCGCGGGTGACTCACTCTTTGGGGTACTTACGTTGAATTTTACAAGATTTCGATTAGCAAGTAACCACTTTTTCTACTGAGGGGAAATTACGTCTTATTTCAGAAGTTTCCGTCTAGATTCCGACGGTTCCCGCCAGTTTCCGACAATCTCGACTTCAGAGGATTCGTCTGATTTCGGACACTGCATCCAATTCCGGACGGTTCCGTCTGATTTTCGATGGGACAGTCCTTCACGGACTGTTCCGTTTCCGTTCGGTCTGTTACGTCTCTTCAAATAATTCCATCGCATTCGTCCGGTTACATCTTGTTGTGGACGGCTCTGTCCGAGGTCAGTTGGCTCCTTCTTTATTATCATTACGATTGCTGTTATTTTTTTCACCATTTTAACTCCCAACTGTTTTAATTATTATCCTCAATGGACGGCTAGAAGGTTGGCGAAGGGTTAAATTCAGATACTCTGGAATTTCATCGGTTTGTAGTTGGTCGCCTGATCCTGGATCTTGTTAACCCTTTAAACCCTAAGAGTGACTAACATCAAATTTCTCCCTACCATATCATCCCTGAATCACACGTTAACGTAATGAGAATAAAGGAAATGATCACCAACGACAAGAGCTTTTGATTGGTAAACAATTTCTCCTTGTCGACACCTTACGAAATGCTTTAAAAGAGCGTTCTAGAGAATATGCATACTGATTTTTAGGATGTAAAGGGTTAAATGAAGTCGAACTGAAGGGTGGTTACGTGAAAAACGGCGGCTAACGAGAAAACGGCTGCGGTTTCTCTCGCATCAACTCTTTAGCTCGTGCCTAATGCCTGAGAGCCTGGCTTGGGTTATTCGGTCACGTGAACAAATCCTTAGTCGCCAGGTATATCCTGAAAATTACCAAAACCGTAGGAAAAAAAAAACAGAGCAACTCTGAATCTAGATCTCTATCTTCTGAGACTTATTTGATATAGAAAGGAAATCATTCCGCTCTCCCTTTGTCTTTCGCTGTGTGTTTTTGTATGACTTTCCACGTCTTCGGAACCTAACCCATCATAACAGAAGCAAAGAATTGTTTTAATGTTTCTGCGTTCAGCGTTTGTAGTTGAGAACCCTTGGCAACGACATCTGCTGCTTCAAGCAGTAGGGCATACTTTTCTGCATTTCATTTTCTACAGAAACCTTTTGGAACAATAGATAACACAAAAGAATCTCTTAAAATTGTCTTAGAATCATTGATATGGTAAACAGGATTTGTTTGTTACCGCGTATCCATGATAACCAAAAATAACCTTGCAATTTAGTCTATTAAATGATAATTCGATGTTGTTTGTCAGAACTAGTGGGAGGGATTGAATAACGACAGGATCGTTCACATTAATTTAGTGTTGACCATCTTTTGCGGGCAAAGAAGCTGCGACGACTTGTGTTGAATGCTAGTTACCAAATCGACCGTTAGTTAAATTCAGTCGGATAGTCTTTGTCATGGAGAACTGTCTATAAATCATGATAACCTTAGTTTAGTTATAACTGGACTCATGCTTGTTTACCTTTGATTTATTTGTACTTACTTACTTACGCAGCGTTTAAACGCACCTTGGTACCAAAGCAAATAACAAATAGCGTACTCGAGTGTCTTTCTACACACTGTGGTGGAATCAGTTTCGCCCGGACGTTAAAAGACTTTTTAATTGATTCTTTTGTAGGTTCTTTGATTTCAAAAATCGGTGGCCTGATATAGTTCACTTTACATATTGCAGAACCATACATATTGCTATTTAAAGTTATCAGTTATTGTTCTTGTGTCCGTGCCCCCGGATTTAATTTAATGAAGCCATTCCTAATTTTTCAGATATTTAACACTACCATGATCGTTTCCTGGAAACGAACTACGAGTCATGCATAATTCATATCATAATTGAGCGTTTCTTGTATACCTAATAATCACATTGCAAAACAGAGGAACGCACTTGTATGTTTACTCAGAGATTAGTTTGATCGATGCTCGTTCAGGATAGGAATGCGTAAAACTTGACAGATATGAACCGAGTGGCACCAGCTAAAGGTTAGTCTGCAAGTGATATTGAAAGCTATCGGTGCTAACAGTAAGCATCAGTGTTTTGGAACTGATATTCGACCATCATCGTCTTCTAATTTTGTACAGATTTTCGCTTCATTGAGTTGACATCCAAATAATTCTCCCTCGGAAAGAACGTTCTTAATGAGTTTTAATTCTCACGAGGAGTTTTCAGTTATTTTCTACAATATATTAAAAAAAATTGTTTTCATTGATAACGCAGATTTAGAGAGTGGTGAAGATTTGGAAGACTCTTTGAATATAGACCATTTTCAATCAGATGAAGCGGATACCCCTGAACCACAGACTCAGCGATCGCGGGGAAATGTCCGCCCTGAATCAGGCTTCAGGTCAATCCACATTCCCGCGGGCAGCACAAAAGCTCATAGAAGGAGCTCTTTACGACGTGCTTCCTTGAGGAATGCTAACAACGACCTTGAGCTTAATGCCTTAAATGCCGATGCGGCTGATGAATGGTTACCGACTCCAAAGGAGGTCACCAGACATATGTCTGAAAGGAGGCTATACAGGTCAGTTTTTTGTCATTTAATTATTGGGAAAACATGGCTTCGAAACTGTAAACAGTAGCGCGATGGAGCGCGCAGAACGGCTTTAGAAGTGTTTATGGCCTTTCGATCTCGAATAACCTCTCGCTTCAGAAAGCTCCACAGTTGTTGTTTACAACCTCAAACCATCGTATGTATAAATTGGCCGGTCTATTCTGCATTTGGCTAGGTCAGAATGAGCAGTTATCTTTGCTTGAGAAAGTTGTTTGCTAATCAGCTTATTAACGTACCATTTAGACAAATATTCAACTTATAAGGGACTTAACTGCATGGCTTCGTTTGGATATCAAAATAAATAGACTCACAACACACCTGCTGTCTGATTAGGTATTTTTCATCTCTTTTCATTAATAATAGTTCATTTAAGAATCGGCCCGGTAATTTCTTGCGCCTTTCAACGAAAGCTGTTATATTTTCGTGAGGATGCAATTTTTCAGAAATACATAATATGCCTTTACAGCACTGGTAAAACGAATAAAAATATTTATCTTTTAAGTCTCAGTAATCTGCAACGAGGGATTCACTAGAGGTTTATGGCGTCACTACAGCCAATATTACCGATCTCCACAAACAAGTTTTTATAAACTTGTTTTCGAGTATAATCTCGTCCTCCAAATTAGCTTTCGGTGTCATGGCAAGTTTTCGGCCTGTGTCGTGTTCAGTAACGAAAGTGTTTATTTGGCATGGTTGTTAGTACACTCATTAGATTTTTGTTTAAATCTTTGATGGACTTATCATAAAGAGGCTCGGACGATAAGGTGAATAAATTGAGATTTTAAGACACTTCACCTTAACCAACGCACATGTTTGGCATCTTCGTTTTAATCTGGTCCAGAAATATATTTGAAATGCTGGAAAATTTTATTGACTGCTGAACAATGTTTTCAATTGCGCAAGAAATTTTAAATGAATAATCGTAACACCTTGGGGAGTTTGCGTCTATTTTTGCAGCACGTAATTGTATGTGGATTTTTGTTTTGCATGTCAAAAGAAATAAATCAAAGCAATTGATAGTTCTCTCGCCATCAGGTGCACTCCATGTCCGATTTAAATCGTTTGAAAAATAAATAAGAGGTTATTTTCCACACAAAGTAATTAGTCTTTATAGAACCTGTTGTGCTGCGTGGGCGAGTAGGTAGAACATTTTGCAATTAGAAGTTGCTGAATGTCAATAAACCGCTCAGGTGTCTTTTGTAGAGCTTGTGTTCCGAGCGTTAGCCCTTGCTCTGAAACATTTTGCAAAAATCCCAGTGGATCTCATTTTGAGGAGAGGAAAATAAATTGAGAGGAGAAATCATGGACAGCTAAAGAAATTGTTCGTCCCATTTTTTTTATGTTCTAATTTCCGGAGGCTAACTCATTCCCTTCAAATTTCTCCCTACGAGTTAACAAGCTCGAGATTTTTTTATATCTTTTCTCTGTTAACTGACATGAGCACACAAGTTTAAAAACATTCTGAAACCGTCTCTTCAAAAATCGATTGGAGAGAACTGGTAGTTCTCCGTCGTAATTCAGATTGTTAGGCAAGATAGTTAGAAAACCGTGTTAGGCTGATCGAGTGTAGGTGGGTCAGTAATAATTAAAAGAATATGGTGAGCTCCCTCAACTGTTAAGTAACATTTTAACTTGATTACGAACTTGAGGAAGGCAGATAAACGGCATTGATAACTTTTGAAAGTTTGAGGTCGTGAGTTTTTGCCCAACATCGAAGCAAATGGCCAGTAACGGGCGTTCAGTTGGTAAACGAGGCGCGGTGAGGCAGGAGAGTGAAAAAAAGTGGGGCTTGGGCGCAATCCTTTCTGAGTAATCTTCTTTGGAAGTCTCGTGCCACTTGCGCCTCGTTTATTAAGCTTCGGTTTACGGACTAATTAAACGCTCGCTGCAGGCAGCGGAGTGGAGCCAAGGGATGACGCTCGAAACATCACCTTTCCGATCTTCGTTACAGCGTGCCTCTGTTGAATCTACCAGAACACCACATGAATCTTTGATCTTCCCTTTAATCTTGAACTTAAATCTCACTTGTGATCGCAATATTTCCACAGTTTCCCTTCAAGAAAATATGAATCTTTTGTATTATAGGAAGTCGATCAAAAACGCTCAAAGATTGAAAAAGCAGCGTATCTCCAGATGGAAAGCCTTCAAAATGCAAATCGCCATGGTAAGTAACGTTATCTATTGGCGACTAACATGCACCAAAAACATTTCTCCGCGCTGATTGGCCAAGAGAAATGTAATAATAAATAATAGAATCGTCAAAATGTTTTGTCTCATAATGTACGCTTTAGAACACACTTAAACAACAGAAACTGTATCATAGTTGCACATCCGCAATGCGCATAAGCAATTCACAGAATAAAGTTTTAGAGGTTTTTTCGCCCGTCCGCCATTTTGGCAAAACACATCGCGGGTTTTTGATTAACTACCTTTCCTTTTGATATGCATCAACCACTGGCCCAGACCATCTCAGTAAACAGTTCAACCAAGCAAAAGTACCTTGGATTCTCGAATGTTAATGTCCGATTAAAAAAAAATTTATGAATATTCCAGTAATCAAAATAAAGAAGTAGGACTGAATAAAGTGACAATGGGAAGCTTTGATATGAAGGAATTCGTTTTGTGATCATTTATTTCTATAATAGGGAATTGTAGGATAACTATCTCTTGAATCAAACTGAATAAATCCAACTTGAGCTAAATGTCAGCAGCTCACCTCAGAAAGCATTTATTTATTACGTATTGCTGAGTTTTTTTCACGTTTCTAATTATCCTTTACCCCTTAAAAGTCATGGAAGTTGACCAAAACAGCAGTTTCAGAGTGGAGTCGGGATTACGAGCTATGGAAAGGACATCTAAAACGTGTAGAAGGTACACAAAAAGGACCGTCAATTATAGGCAATCATATTTGGATGCTATTATTATTGTGTTTCATAGAAATCTTAAAAAAAAAGAAACATCATCATCAGGCTGTTTTTGGGCATTATTGTCTGATTTTAATCACGTGTCCAATTTTAGACACCAGTATACCATTTTAGAACTAGTGCTTTATTTTAGACGCTAATGTCCAACATCAGGCACTAGTGTCTTATTTTAGACACCAGGACATCAGTGTCTGGTTTCGGACACTAGTGTTTTTGGACATAGTGTCCGATCTTGGACTCTATAGCCCGATTTTAGACATGGGCGTCCGATTTCGAACACTAGTGTCTGATTTTCGACACTGCTGTCTGAATTTAGATACGAGTGTTCGATTTTAGACATTAAAACCTTGTAAAGTGTAATTTATGACCAGTTAGAAAATGGGCGCGGTAAAATTACCATCTATGTTTCACTGCCCCTTTTTGAAATGTTCATAGGCGGTATATGACCCAACTGACCTCTTACAATCAATCATTTTATACCAAAAAAGGTATGTAGGTTGGTCAATGAGATTCCAGAATTCTCTTCTGTATTGAACACGACATATGAGTCATATTGGTTAATTTTTTTTCTATCGCATTATTGATTCATTTATTTTTTGGTTTATGAACGAAGGCAGAGAAATCCAAAGTTATTTTTAAACTATTTCGCATTTACAAAGGAGGATTCACTGATTCTTTCATCTATTTCCTCTGAAGGTCGCTTCGGAAATGGAGTATCGTCCTTCTTTGTTTTTCTCAAGTTACTGTTTTTCCTTAACATGGCGACCTTCATTTTGGAATTTGGATTCGTTACATTACCATCAGTAATCATTGAGCCAAGCACAACTTCAAATTCGTGCACCTTTACCACAGCCGAGACGCAACAACGAAACACGTCGAGTGCTGCTGTTGCTGCAGGGTATGAAGTTGCAGATTTTATTTCTGGAAAGGTGAGTTTTTCTGGCAGACATCAGTGAACATTTTAGATCACTTTTTGATTAAGTGTTGACAAAGAAAACTCAAAGTTACCACAACAGCCAATCAGAGCTAAGAAAGATGTTGCAAGGAGCCAATGAGAACTTACCTGAAACGGTGCCTGAAACGCGGGTAAACACGGGTGGCCATGTCGCAATTTGTGTTCGTTTTGAATCTGATAAGTCGCGAAAGAGACGCAAGTTTTTTGGACTAATCAGTAAACGAAGTAAAGTAAAACCAAATCAATTTCCGATTACTTTCGACACTCGATTGAAAACAGATCTATCGCAACAAATTGCACTTGTTTTAAAAACAGGGAGTTAGATATATAGCAGCGATTGAGCTGAAGAAACCATAGAGTAAGGAATTACCTTTCATTGTTTCCATGTGTCCTCTATCAGTTGCAATTATTAGTAGAATGGCGATGGTAATCCGAGATATGCGTTGCTTTTCTTCAAGTTCTCTCTTTAACTGGTTTAGGAACCCTGCGTCACTCTGTCACTTACTAATCAAATGCAACCGTAGAAGACCTTGACCACCCGTGTCACTAGCGTTTTCCTGGATAACGGGCTTGTGTTTTCTTTGAATTTGCTGTAATTTCCTCTTCATTCTGATTGGCTGTTCATTCTTAGCGCGTTGGTTTCTTTTGAATGACACTCAACTGAACACACCTTATGGCAGATTGAAAGTTTAACATAGAAGCGGCCAAGGATAACAACAATTTTTTCCTTATTGTTGACTTTCAGGGCTGGATAAGTACAACACTGATGTTTTACGCTGGATACGGGGACTCAGAGTTGATATCAAATGCCGGTGTCAAATATAACCTTCCGTTAGCTTATCTCCTGGTCGGATGGTCTTTTTTTATCCTCAGTCTCATACTTGTGGTCCGAAGGTTTGTCACTTAGGATCGCATAATTTTATTTACATATAGCTGTTTCGAGAAAGTTGTCAGAAAAATAAGAAAAAGGACAAAATTGCATGCGACAATCTCAACAGGTTATCTGGGTATCCAGTTATGAATTTCCATATATCTAATAAGTAAACAAGTTCACCAAACCTTCTATGCCTCTTCCTTATAGTGACGTTTTCTCGGATTACCCTTAAATCCTAGGTCAAGGAGCCGTGACCTCAAAACTACCACATCACCTTCCGATTTACAAACCATTATCTGATTTTGCATTCGTAAAAATTCTCTTTTTCGGTATTTCGCGCCATAGCACGAGGAGCTTTGGCCTCGAAAAAGACTCGCAGCATGCATTCTACGATAGTGCTATATTTCTGTCATTAGTGTAGAGAATTACATCGATGTTTGCGGCCGGTAGGTGTCTATGCGGTTACTTAAACCTGTTGATTATAAGTTAAAGGTTCACCTAATGATTAATACTTCATCTATGCGCAAATTTCACCCAATTCTTCCAATCCACCCAATCCTTCTAATCCTTTCAATCCACCTAATCCTTCTAATTCACCTAATCCTTCCAATCCTTCTAATCCACCTAATCCTTCTAATCCACCTAATCCTTCTAATCCACCTAATCCTTCTAATCCTTCCAATCCACCCAATCCTTCTAATCCTTCCAATCCTTCTAATCCACCTAATCCTTCTAATCCACCTAATCCTTCCAATCCACCTAATCATTCTAATCTACCTAATCCACCTAATCCTTCTAATCCTTCTAATCCACCTAATCCTTCTAATCCTTCCAGTCCACCTAATCCTTTCCACCTAATCCTTCTAATCCTTCCAGTCCACCCAATCCTTCTAATCCTTCCAATCCACCTAATCCTTCCAATCCACCTAATCCTTCCAATCCACCTAATCCTTCTAATCCTTCCAATCCACCTAATCCTTCCAATCCACCTAATCCTCCTAATCCATCCAATCCTTCCAATCCACCTAATCCACCCAATCCTCCTAATCCATCTAATCCTTCTAATCCACCTAATCCTTCTAATCCTTCCAGTCCACCTAATCCTTTCCACCTAATCCTTCTAATCCTTCCAGTCCACCCAATCCTTCTAATCCTTCCAATCCACCTAATCCTTCCAATCCACCTAATCCACCCAATCCTTCTAATCCTTCCAATCCACCTAATCCTTCCAATCCACCTAATCCTTCTAATCCTTCCAATCCACCCAATCCTTCTAATCCTTCCAATCCACCTAATCCTTCTAATCCTTCCAATCCACCCAATCCTTCTAATCCACCTAATCCTTCTAATCCACCTAATCCTTCCAATCCACCCAATCCCTCTAATCCACCCAATCCTTCTAATCCTTCCAATCCACCTAACAATTAATTATTACCTTTTTGAATGCGATCAATATCCATGGTTTTCTCGTGATCAGAGCGTGGCTGATGTTATTGTGGCCTGACATTTTGAAGCTTTCTTCAATAATTAAAAAAACACGATGGAGCAGCCTGCGGTTAAAAAAAGCGCTTTTCTGCTTAATCAACGGACAAATTGAAACTGATGGAGCTGAGAGACACCGACACTGCGGTTGTTCAAAGGTGTATCTGCAGAGTTTATGAGAAATAAAGTCGCATTGTCGTGAATTATCGCCAATAAATTATCGTTAATAAAATTGAGTTAAAAAATCACGAAGTTTTTCACTTAGACAAAGTAGAAGGGAGAAATGATTAATATCATTTCAGCATTTTTTGCAGAAGATTTATACTCTCGAATGTGAACGAGAAATACGAACATTTGCATACAAATTTTATAGTCCACTTTTTAAAGTTTTCTCCAAAGGCGCAATTAATACAATGATTAATGCGGCTGTAGGACGCCAACCAGATAGGAAATGATATTGCCCAGTAATTTACATAGTCAAGATATAGCAGTGCCACTATAATATAGAAAGATAGCCCACAAAATAGCGATTGCGATCATTATCGGGGAAACCTTCACTACTTTCGCTGTAGCTAGCTTAGAAATATGATATTTTGATATATATTGTGACATTTGTTTGTCCTTTATCTCTCTCACGTGAATAAATACATCCGAAGAAGACGCCGTCAAGTTGTGTGTCTCATACATCACTGGATAATAATAGTAAAATTACCGAGGAAAAAAGGAATGTAGCCATGATACTAGGTTTTACACTTGACAGCAGAAGCCATTTAAGGTTTCAAGCAATATAAAATGATTCCAACCCGACCCGGTTGAAAGTATTTAAATTTGCACCTCTTGACTTTATTCCTATTATTAAGTTGTTTCACAAAAAGCGGTTCCAAAATGACCACCCTGGCCACACTCTGGCGGTTTTGACTTTTTTGACCAGGTTCATAATGCTTTTTAAATCAGATTCTTTTATATTTGTGATTTCTTCCGTCTTACCCTGACGTAATGAGTTAGTCCTCTTCTATGTTGATCTTCTAAAAACCTTATTTTGGCGATATGTAGACCACAACAAAAATCAACCAACCAGAACAAACAACAACAGCTTTGATGAACCTTTCTTGCCTTAGTATGATGTCGAAAACCTTATCCGAGAAGAAAGGATTTTTGACATATTAACTTGAAAGAACGAGTGAACATGTTCACAATGTAGGAATTACTTTGTTTATTTGAGATGAGGGGCATGTTGACGTGAAAGAAATAAGGTATCAAAGAGGACATTCCATACATGCAACTGGCAAAGTTCATTGTTAGTCAGGGTAATACGCTTTTTCCGACCCTTTTTTTTGTACGAGATTACTGGCTGGGTTGTTGTTGTAAATAATACATAATGTAACCGGTAACGAAAAACCCTGACCAGTTATTTAGTTATGCTTCAGACTCTACAGGTGACTTGCCATTACCTTTTTCCAGCAAAAAAATGTTGCATGTCTCTCTTTTCTAGTTTAGGGGAAAGTTTAGCAGAAACGTACCTAGATAGTGGAGGGAGCCTGTCTTCATTCTGCAACCAGATTTTTGCCGGTTGGGATTTCTGTATCACAAATGAGAAAACCGCCCAGGAAAAGGAGCTGAGTTTCTTGCAAAACGTCAAGGTATGTCCTTTGTAAAAATTATTAGCTTTGATAAAAGAATCGAGGACCAAGACTTTGAATTCCTTTCGTCATGACAAGCTATGATGAAACAAAAAGTAGTTTCTAGTTTTTAAAATAATCTCGAATGATTCTTTGTATTCTTTAACTCAGGCTCAATTTGCTGAAGAAGAACGACAGGAAAAAGTACAAAATCGAACGACTCAAATAAAGTGTCAGCTCTACACAATAAGAATTGTTTGCTTCTTGCTGGTGTTAGGGTTACTTGGAGGGGCAATTTATGCCATCATTTTATCTGTATCAGCTTCTACAGATCCGGTAAGTAAAACATTTATCGTAATTGCAACTATCATGACACTGATTAAGTCCTTTTTGTCCCTAATAGAACATAAGACCGCTACACCCAATCTCCATTTTTCAAGGTTTTTGATCTCCTCTCCTTTACTGTGGACGATTCGTACATATATATACATATATATATATATATATATAGCTCTACTGCCCCCTTCATCTGATTCCTAAATCATCTGTTACAATAAAGATAAGCCAGTTCATTTAGTCAACTTTTATCCACCCGTACTCCTGCTGTTGGGTTCCAGATACAACACTTTCCTACAAATGGAGCTCTGACCGGCAGAAATAAGATCATTTTCTTTTTTCTGAAATGCTTTATTTGCTTTATTAATATATTTTTGGTTCGGGGTAAGCGGAAGCAAAACATACTTAATCCCTTTAACTCCCGAAATCTGATTGTAAAGTCTCCCCTCCAGCTGCTACCCATTTCCTCGGGAATTAGTTATGAGAATTTGGTGTTAGATCAAGATAACAACTACCTGATAAGTTCTAGCATTCTCATTACCTGTTTGCTGAAAAATTTATGGATATTACAGGGAGAAGTTAATCACTTCTGGGGGTTAAAGAATTAGGGAAAGCAGGTCTAAAAATGTTTTTAATTGAAAGAAATTTCGTTTTTACCTAAAGGGGGCAATCGTTTACCTAACTTTCATCTATTTTCCTTCAAGCGCATCTTGCTTTCCTCCCGTTTATTTCCCTTTTAGCTCTTCCCTTTTTTCTTTCTAGTTTCCACTTCCAATCAAGCAACCCTAAACTAATACAGGAATTTGTTCTCTTTCTTATACAGGAAATTATTGAGAAAGCAAGCCAATTTCAAAGTGGAGAGGAAATATTGCGCTTTGCCCCTTCGCTAACGATCACCATTCTAAATATCTTACTACCTCAGATTTTTAATATTTTAGCAAAATTTGAGGATTGGAGTCCAGCATTTGAAGTTAACATAACTTTGTACAGGTAGGAGCTAAATTACACTTTCATTTTAAACACTGCTTTAGTAAGACTGAAAATGTCCCACCCAAGATTGCACTGCAAGCCTCCCTACCGGAACTCAAACTTATTCCGGTTTTCTCTGCATGGAAACTGAGAAAAATTATCGACATAATAAAAATTCCATAAATGACCAACTAAACTGTCCGTGAAACTTCTGTCTGGCTTCACAGCTGCCAGGGAAGGAAATAGATACGTCTACTTACAGCTCTCTTTTGTCCGATTATCCCATTACAGAAATATTATCTTAAAGCTGGCTTCATTAGTCGTGCTTATGCTGAAGATATACACACAAGTTGGCGAAACTTGCGAAACAAGCCCAGAGATGTGTTGTAAACAGGTAAGGCAGCTTCAGGATAAAAAAGAAAAAGAAAGAGTTCAGATCGAGACCGCATGCCCCTCCTAATAAGGCTCCCTTACAAGGAACAGTAACTGCTCAAATCTTGGGCGTTACTGGAGTGGTTACATTATTGCCAGAAAAATAGAGACTTAGAGCGTTACGGGACAAAAATCTTTGGAATTGTCTCACCCCCTTAGATCTGACGCTGATTCTTTCTTTATTTCTCCTTTTAACTAAAAAGTACAAGCAACACGTCCAATTATGTGAACCCAGTACTTCTTCATATTATCCTACAAAATTTCATTTCAATTGTAAACCAGGTTATTGATATTTTTTTTCCAGTTCTGGGAGAACGAGATCGCTTCACAGATGTATATGTTGATATGGATTGACTTTTTTATTAATATATTTTCAACTATTATCGTTACTACGTTGTGGAAGTAAGTTCACCACTGTGCAGTGAGTAAGTAATTATAATTGAAGTTTGAATGTTTGGATTTGATACTAGATTTCATTTCAGGGCTTGACATTTTTTATCATATTCCCTTTGGATAAACACTTTTCGTCCCTCAACCGCATCTTCAAGTCTTGGTAACTAAATAGTCACCGGAAATTCTTCGCCAGTCTCGTCTGTAGACATATTTTGAAGGGAGTTGATTAGTCAAGGAAGTGAATTTTTCTATGGTTGGTAGTCACCACAGATCCTTTAAAGATTTATATATAAGGTTATTGATATGGAAAATTCGAAGGACATAATGGCCTTATTTTCTATGCGAAGAACGTCTGAATTATGAATGTACTTGCCAGAGTTATTCTTCTCGATTCAATTCTAACCATTGAAGGAACCTCTCGTTGCATCTTCCATGAAAATGTTCTTACATAATGGCCTTTAATCTCATAGATTGATGTATAAACACACACAGTGCTTCAAGAAGGTTGGCATGCCGGTGTTTGACATTCCAAAAGAGGTCTTAGGACTTGTGTATGGCGAATGTTTGATTTGGTGAGTTTTTTGCGTTCTTTGGGATGTCTGGTCTTGTCAGGGTTAAGGTGAAACTATATACTTAGCATACAATGAGGCTCTCAGTCGTGCTGTGACACAAGCAGCGAAGCTCTCGGGTTTCGAGCTCGCGAGCTATGCAAGAGGTGTGCGACGGGTCTAGCAAAAAAAGTTTTGTACGCTCGCTTCGATTGCCGGATTTAACTCTCGTGTACTTCACCAGTTGTACTGGAGGGTGTACGAGAGCCTGATCACAGGCTAAACCAGAATACGATGAAGGGAAAGTACCTGAGCATACATGAGCTTCAACATCCTCGGACACTTTTGTTGGTAGGGTTTTGGTGGTGAGAAGATCATTGTGAATTTTAGTGTAAATATAACCTATTATCTCACAACGTTTGCCCAATCGGATACAGAAAAACAGCGGTAAATGAAAACTTTTGAATTATTGTATTTCTTAGTCAGGGCTGCATGTAAGTTTTCATTAGAGGGTTCTTTTCTTATTTTTAGGATTGGAACATTTTTCAGCCCAATTATGCCAGGAATGGGTGCCGTCAAGTTCTTCATTTTATTTTACGTCAAATTGGTACGTAATCATCTGTTTGGTCACAAAGCAACGCGGGCTCACTTAAGTCAACGGCATAGACATACAGCACTCTATTCGGCACATCACCTGTATTTCTTCTATGAGGTCCACTGGTTTCCGCGTATTGTTCCTTAATGATTTTGAAGGAGTATCATTACTCTTTCGTTTTCCAAAAAAAATGTGACTTAGACGTCTTAACGTGACATGCTCAGAAAAGAACCAAGAAGATGACTGATTGAATAGACCCCTTTTTTAATGTGCCCCTAGATAAGGGTGGATGCCCTGCATGAACACGTCCATGTTCTCATCATAAGACTGCACCACGTTTTATCTTTAAAGATTGCTGTGATGTTCAACTACAGGCCGTCAGAGAGGGTTTATAAGGCAACCCGTTCAAATTATCTCTTTACAGCCTTGCTGCTAATCTCATTCTTCATGTGCCTTGGAATCATCGGCTGGGGCGTAGCAAGGTAAGTTAGGTATCAACAATTAACTTCTTCGTTTCATTAGACTGTTATCTCTGATCATTTATTTGTTTATCTATCTTAATTAGCGTTTTTAAAAAGGAAACTTCTCATGAATAGCATCAAGCCTTTCCAATAATCCCTCCTTTGACGGAAATGGTATGTTAACAAAATGCATTTATTGTTTGTCAATCACAATCGCGCTCTGGAAAGGATTACTCTTCTTCTAGAATGACTGTGCTAAGAAATTTCCTTCAGGGCGACACTATACTGTCTCTTGAATTTGAGATTCTTCCTGGTGCGTTTTCACAGCATATCATCCATACTAACATGCCCGAAACACTGATGAGAACGAAGAGTTCCGAAAAGGTTTCGAAAGTGAGGAAAAACGAGCCTGAGGAAACCTTTAGAGCATTATCTCTTTAGTCTTAGTTCTAATTATTAACTAACTGAGATTATTATACTTACGTGGGTGGCTGACATCACAGTCTCCTTAAGAGCAAACGCAAAACTTTTCTTTTTGCTCAAAATTTTTGGATTTTACACTCAAAAGCGCATAAATATCGATTGTTCCATTTGATTCACTAATTTGTTTTATTTAATTTTTTTTCAGCATGAGGCCATCATGTCTTGGACCTTTCAGGTACGAAAGTAAACGAATTGGTTTCGATCAACTTTATTTGTAAAAACGCTGAGGTTCGTGAGTTTAAAACTAATTTAGGAGTGTCTGATTCCCCCCTTAGAAATGGCAGTTACTCGTTGCCAGTTTCCAAGTGCTTTAATATAAAAGCGCAGATTTTTTTCGATGGAGATCACTGTCTTGCTCTCACACTATTTCTCCTAAATCTCTATTCGTATGCTCAAATTTTGATACTTTCGTTGCCCAATGCGGTGTAAACGCGTAGCTAATACAAAAGCTAATATCAATGTTAGAATAATAATAAGTAAGGATTGATTGCTTTACGGCAACTACCACGAGGAGAAGATCACGACAAGCTTAACCACGAAAGGTTCGCGAACTAAGCTACTTATTATTTTTTTCATAATTCTCTGTGTCTTTCAGCAATGCAAACTGCAACGCAGATGCGAGAATGTACCAGGTTCTCACAAAGGAGATTTCAACGTGGCCATCAGTAGTGCAAGATATCATCAACTTTGTTACGACAGTAACTTTTATTTTTCCTGTCCTAACAGTAGTTTGGTAAGTTTATACATATATATATCATCTATCATCCTCACGTGTAACATAAGTAGAGAGGTGTCAGGAATATCGGTGATAATTGCACGGTATTTTTGGACTGGAAAAAGTGGAATCATGAAATTTGATTTATTCTAATTAGTTTATCGATTAAGTAATGATTCTCTATTGGTATTATCGGTTTCTCGGATAGTTCGTATCCTATAAGTCTTATCATGCCCTAGATTAATACATTTGTACCGCCATTCGACAAATTTTGGTTTAACCACCTACAGTGTGGAGGGTTTAGAAACACGGATACAATCTCTGGACACCGCTTTTTAAATAGAGATAATGAGTTACATGTATAAACAAGGAACAGAAGAGAAAAACTTGACTTTATTTACAGATCACAAACGAAGAACGGCAGTTCCGTCTTACACATAAAAAGGCAATATGGCCAAACTTGACAAAACTCGATCGTGTTACTAACAATCTGATGATAAATTTATCCCTCACCGTCATCTATGACATTCCTCTCTGAGACTAACCTCACTCCGACGATCATACGCTAAGATCAACGCTTAAAACTGTACCCGCCGTGTTTTGTTAAACATTGAATGCTAGAAAAAAACATCTTGAGGTGGGTCGATAAACAGGTCAGTTGATCAATTATGAGATTTACAAGGCAGGTAAACTGTGGAACCAGAAACACGTGGCTCTAGTCACATAAATTATTTTTCGTTTTTCAACAGTGAGCCCTTTGGAAAACGTATTGTCTAGAAAATGTAGTTTTTCTAGGTGTACCATTGGATTTTCTTTTCAAAACCCATCTGCTTGGTCTAGACTGTAGAGCAATTTTCAGGAGATGCCATATTTTATATTACAGTAAGGCAAGTAGTTTAATTATCCAAAACTTCTTCGATTTTACATGGCAAAACGACTCTTGCCATTTGGACTAAAATATTTTTCTTTTATCTCTGTCTCCTTCTTTTACTTCTTTTTTGTTTAAAGGAAAAACCAAGAGATTACGCAGTTTAAAATCTCTTGAAAAAAATCTGATTTGTATTTCATCTGCAACGCCACTGATCTAGCACTATCGTCAGGTTTTTCACGTTGGTGTAAATTCATTCCTTTCGTCCATTTTATTTTACCTTTTGGACTCTGGAGAAAGTAACTCCTTGTTCATCTTCCAACTCTGTGTCTTCGCCGATTTCTCCGTGTTCATTTAGTTCATAAGTTCCTTTGCCAATTTCCAGGGATGATTCTTTGAAGTTTGTTGAAGTACACCACGAGTTTCTGAGGCACGAATGGTTGCATATCATCAAACTGGGAGATTTGAGCTTTTTAACAGCGTAGCCTGTAAGGCATTTGTTTTCGTGAACAGCAAATAGTTCTGAAAGAGCAAGTATGAAATTTTCTTCAGCGGCGAAAACTGACAGTTGTATCAATCTAAGAAAAACGAACTCGAGAAACGCGGTTCTGCGGTTTTTCGGGTGAGAATTAAATGGCTGCGTCCAATCATACAATTTTTTTTAAAATCGAAATTGCAGTGATTTTGAACATCTGAGTAATTCGTTAGAGCATCCAGTTTAAAAAGACCTTAACTTGAACCTATTAGATAATACAGAACAAAAAATGACAGTTGACTCCCACTGGTTAAAGGAAATCGTACAATTTTACTTTTTCACCAGTTAAAACTGATATATTTATGATTGACTCATTTTTCTCTCATTATTCACCTTCCTGAATTCAACTTCAATCCTATGTCAACAATCAACTGTGTAAAGTCCAAGCAGGGGATCGGAGTCTCTCAGTCTTCACCTATCGTTTGCCGTCTAATTAATTCACAGTGTAGTTTTCCTATGTTATGATTGGTCAATGTCTTCATCCAGTCGTAAGGCTCTCTAAGCTTCCCTTCCCTGTCCCCGTCCTCCTTCCCTAATTTAAAGTCGATCTTATACACTTGTATTTTTCTCTTTCACAGTTTACTGTTGTACTACTTCAGATCCATGGCTCTTTCTCTTTTACAAACTATTGAAACCCTCAAGGATCAGTTGGCATTGGTATGTCGGTAAAAATGTTGCTAAATTCGGTGTAACGCTCTTATTGCCTCTTTGAATTCTGAATTTATCAAAGATCTTGCTTAGCTAGCGCTGTAATTAGATTGAAGAGTCCAGCTTCGAGTCGTGGCCAAGACAATGTGTTGCATTATCTGTATTGATGCTTGGGCTCAAAAACCATTTGTTTTTTCGGAAAATGGGCCTGCGCTCCCTACTTGAAGTTCTCGGGAGGACTCAGGGTCGATAAAAGCTTTTTTCCAGATCTCTTCATCAATCTATAAGTGCACTATATTGGCCCTCAACTTTTTCATGTTTCATGATATCATACATACTTTTCATAAATATAACAAAAAGATATCCGTTTTATATTTCAGGAGGGTAGAGACAAGAGAAAGCTCGAGGAGAAACTTTACCGATACGAAGAGGCTGAACGAAAAAGCACGAAAGCTGTCCATCCCACGGTGGTCAGTGATAAGCAAAGAGATTCACTAGCACCACCCGACAGCTTTTTTTAACCCGTTCATCCCTGAAATCTGAAAGCCAGCTCTCCTAAATGAAGACCATTCAATACATTGGTTGCTATTCTTGAGAATGAGGCGTAATCTTCAGACTACATCCACGAGCTGATGATTCTCTAAGTCAGTGCAGACCCGTTTCTGGGGAAAATTCAGAGGACGATCACCTTGGATTCAGAGCTAACGACTGATACGCGAAAGAGCACTCTATCTTTCTTATCGTCTCATAATATGATCACTTTTCAGGTGCCATGATTGGGCCAGAAAACTGGGTCGAGCACATGGAAGCGAGGTCTACCGATAAACTTTGAACGTAAAGCGAATTAACCATTACAGGGCTTTCTTTCGTGGTTTGACTTGATTTGTTTGAGTATTTATTTCTCTCGTGAAGTTGTGAGATAAAATTTCGTAAAAACAATAATTTAAAGGTTGTCGTTTCACACTATTTCTCACAGAAAGGTTACCTACAAGCATCAATTCCATGTAGTTTAATGTAGTTTACGCTATTAATTCCTGGCTCGCCGCTTATCCCTAAGCGGGGAGACTGGGAAGTGAGCCAACTCCTCCTACCCGAAGCCTTCAAGTAAGATCAACAGACGTGAGATATCAGGGGAGCTTATCAGGGGAAAACCCGTCGATCGAGGTGAAAAGATCTATAGGCAGAAAAAATACTCTTAGAGCTAAGATAAAAGTTCAGAATGTTCAAATTAAGTACAACAATTAACTACATTACAAAACATATGGCAACTTGCCAAGCGAGCAATCTTTTTTTAATTTTGTTTTAATACCCGTTCAAAATATTAAACAAATTTTTTTTCATTAAAGCAAACTTCAATTAAAATTATTTTTCACGAAAATGCAACATAAAAAATCCTCAGAAGTGAATATTTTGTTTTTTTCAAAAAAAAAAAAAATATATATATATATTGAAAGTAACTGATCCATTCGCAGAATTATCTTTCAACTCGATGCTATTAAAAGTGCAGGGATTTCATAAAAATATATATTTTTCAAATATACCATAACCGAGTGCCGAGGAATGTTCAAATATAGACATTTAGCCACTTTTATAATTGCTTTTATTTGTTTATTTTTCTAAATGTATAATTCGATCTTTCGACATCAGAATAGTAACGATAAAAGTATAAGCACTAACTTGCGTGTAGGAGTGATAAATGAATAAATTATTATTTGTTTATAACATATTTTGATGAACAGAACTTGATGAAAACTTATGCAGGCCAACGTTTCGCCCATCATTACCAAAACATGCAAAGTGACCATTCTTTTTTGGTGAGCAAAACAATAAAACAGAGATTTTGCCGTAATTCCTAATTAAGTTCATTCCGTTTGGAAAATTGCGGTCCTGAAAATTCATTGATACCTTGTATAGATTGTATATGATATTGAATCAGGCCTGATATTGAATGATGTCTTCAAATCGTCGATCAACATAGGCGTTTATTTCCCTCAAATATATTGACTTTTTCTGAATAGGATATTTATTTGCAGTTTTACATACAATGGCCTGTTTTAGTCTCTTAAATTATTAACGAGTAAACGACATAAGTCTCCTGGTCTCTCTAAATATTATACGCATGCAAACTCATTTTGACAAATGTTGTAGGCGGCATTTCTAATGAAATAAAGAGCTTCATTTGTTAGTATAGAGGTTTTTTTTTTTTGTATGTGTTTTGTCTATAAGGATGAATGAGGGGGAGGATATGACTGAACAGTGAGATCTCAGATATGTTTTCACGAAATCTGGCAATAGGTGAAATACTGTTCAATAACAACTTCTAAAATGCAAATAGGCAATTTTTCCAAATTAAGAAATCAATGAAACGCAAGAAAAGTTTTTGTTCAAAACAAAGGTTGCCATGGTGATGGCGAAAAATCGATTTCAAAGTTTCGTGCCAATAATAAAACAAAAGAAGTCATTGCTTAAGAAAAAGGATAAATTTTTGTTCTCTGACATAATACAATATGACGTACGTATTCGCAACACGAATTTCCTGCGTGAGTAAAACGTGGAGTCACTAAGGAAACCATCGTGTAGTTTAAGTCGCAAAATGTCATACGCAGTCTGTGAAGTTTACCTGACAACTTTAGTTTTTAATTACTGTTTCAAAAGTTAACTGCTGTAAGTTCGCATAAATTTACCTAGCCATCTGTCTTTACTTTTCACTTCTTGTCATTTACAGCAACCGGTGCGCATCGGTTGCTGTATCATTTGACCTGTTTTTTCCCGTCGAGTCTTGATTCAACGTTTCATTTAGGCTTGGTTTGATCATTTCCGTTTTTGAATACAGGACTTGAAATCCTTGTTTTGAGGTTGTCAGTTTTCCATCGAAAACGGGAAACGTCACTGAAAGCGTTCGATATTGGATCAGTGACCTGATGAAGACCTCCAAAGAGTGTGTTATTTTTCCTTGTGTAATACCAATTTCAAAACATTAGATTGACTGTAAGAAAATATTTGCGTTTTGAAGACAGATCTTCCTCTTCATGTTTGAACAAAAATATGACGTAGTTGATCATGGTATAATTCAAGTGAACTCAATCTGCTCAGGACGTACAAACAAGATGTACTATCTGGAGATTTTATTTTGCCCTCCTAATGAAGATTTCAGCATTGTTTTGGCTTCTACATGTGAAGTTTTCATTGACTCACTAATCAAATAAGGGCGACTTTCGTAAGAGAACTTTTTGTTAAGCGTGACCACGACGACCATGGAGGTCGGAGGGCGTTAGTTGTGCACAATATCATCAGCCAATCAACATCCCTCACTTTAAGTGGCCTTTCGCAGAACCAATCAGCTACGGTGTTTTAGTCAGCACAAGCGCAAACCACTTCTTTGCGAAAGATTTCTCACGTTTCAGGAAGTAACAAATAATAATGAGGAGCCAATTTCATATCGTAGCGCCTTGTCTTGGCAGATTTACGTTATTCTTGGGGATGATACGAACTCTACGATCAATTTAGATTCTTCATTCTTGGTTATGACTGGTCGCGTGTCCCCTGGTCTCGGCGCGATGTCTAACTCGCAAGAGATGCTGGAAATGGGATCTCGAGGATCCAACTGTGAGTAATCTTGGAGTTGTTTTGAAGTATCGAGCTTTTGCCTTGTTTCTATGTCTGTTGTCGCTCAGTATCTCGGGAAAAACCGTTATGTGACCCTCCCCCTCAAGCTTCGTGTCTTCTCCACTGAAGTCTGTACAATTTGTTTGAAGATCCATACGAAGGCATGGAAGATGATGCCGAGACACAGAGGTCGATTAATAGAAGCTTTCGGCACCTTCCCAGCCGCAGCGCCCAGAGATCCTTGCATAACGCAAGCACTAGAAGAAGAGGTACTGTTACGAGAGCATCCATGAGAGCAAATCAAGATGTTGAGGTATTAAACATTGAGGATTATAACGATGAGGAAGACGACATGGCAAGCCCAAAAGAACTTGCTCAACCGATGTCTGCGAAACGACGCTATAAGTAAGTGATTTTAATATCTTTTGGTGTTTAGTCAAGGTTCCTGTCGAATAAGGAAAGTAAGGTTTTTCTGAGTTCAGGCAGTATTGGTGAATTTCGTCCAGCAGTAAGGGATGTTAATGAACGTAATTTAAAATTTCTTGTTTGGCATTGCTGCGATAAGCTTAGAAAATGAATCATGTATGTTACACTTTTTTTTTTTTTTGTGAGGTTTAAGTTTTCAGTTACTGATATTCAGCGGCAGGAAATATGTAGAGTACTTTGTTACCTTAAGTACCTAGCGGTACTATCTTTAGGCTAATCGAAATTTTAAGTTTGTCGTTCGTTGAACGAAGAAGTGGTTGCGTGTACAAGTTATCTATCTGTCGTCGCTCTGCTGGCACAACAATAAATGAATTCACGAGAGGATTAGTAACCGTGAACAAATGCTGCATATCAATGTGCTTTCGTGCCACCGTTTTCTACTGCAGCTCTTATGAGGGGCTTCAAACATCGGTTCATTTTAAATGTGAGCCTTTTAAGAATGATTTCATCTCTCAAATCCCTTGAGTACTTATGAAAATATAACTTATTATGTTTACATGAGCGCGAAGAATTTATATTTACTGTCAGCCTAATCTTGCAGTATTTGAAGAATGTCTGGACTTGCCGATTGTAAACGTTTCAGTATTCGTTTATGATGTTGTTCGAAAACGGTTTTGCAAAATGTTTCCGGATAATTCATGTTTGGGCCAGTTTCAGTATGATCGTATACGCCAAATAATATTACTTTGTAATGGGTTATACTTCGTTATGTGAGAGTATTGTCAGTGGTGATAAATATTAACTAGCATCCGTTAGTGTTAGACGCAATTGTCAGATCAGAGTATCATATTCATGATTATTATTAGATTTCCAAATGACAGGAGTTTATTTTGAATTGAGAAGCTGGGAAGAATTATTTATTTGGGTTTTAAATCATAGTGAATGTGATTTGAAGTGAAAACTTTTAAAATTACTGCGAAGATCGCTTCCATATTCATTTTTTTTTAGTATTCAGTTCATTAATTTCACATCAAACTAGTCTGGTCTAATGTCTGCATCCTCACAAGTCTCATAGGAAGAATTCTTTTCCAGTATCTGGGAGATCTGACTTGTGCTGTTTGGTCAGTGCCAGTTGGATGAGGTTGAGACAACTTTAACCCTTTAACTCCCAAGATCTGATTGTCAATTCTCCCTGGTAGCTGCCACACATTTCCTTGTAAATTAGTTATAAGAACTTGGTGCTGATCAAGATAGCAGCTTCTACTTGATAAGTTTGAATATTCTCATTACCTGTTTGATGAAGAATGTATGGATATTGAAGGGAAAAGTTTTATGTTAATCACTTTTGGGAGTTAAAGGGTTAAGTTTCAGGCAACACTGAATCCAAGGACACTAATATAATGGCCAGTAGTATAAGGAATTGACTACAGTCAGCTGAGAACATTCGAAGAGAGAATTCTCTCACTAACCTTTATTACATCCATTTTGAAATTGCTGGAGATCCTTCTAATGCAACTGGCTCTTACAAGTGGGATTCATTCATGAATCACACCAATTTTTTGCCCTCAATTTCCCAGCCAACAAGGAAGTTGTATTAAAATACAATAACCAATTGCTTGTTTACAGAAACCAATCAAATTGCAAGAAAGTGAAATACAACTTTAATTTGCAACTTTCTACAAACTAGCTCACTACCAGATCAAATAAGCATTTGTACAGACAAAATAATCCTTTATCTGGGCAACTTAATTTTGCAATATCAAAATGGATGTGTGTGATGTCAAATCAAACTTGTGCTGCACTCTTGTTTGATTTTGAAATCATGTATATTATTTCAGACCAAATTGCACTCTACTCAATTCAATTACCATTACTAATCAAAATTTTGTAGCCAGATCAGTTAGTGTCTAAAATTTATACACCATTCTTTTGATATGTTTACAAAAATAATGGAAAGCTCCCAAAAAAAGTGCCATGGTTGTTACTTAAAGCATTGGCTTCTGGCTAAGAAGCAGGAATTGCTCAGTAAAGCACAGTGAGCACTTCTGAGTCTATGCTCTCACAATTATTGTATGCCAGCTTTCAGAGCTGCATCACATGAAATTTCAATGGGCACCCTAATTTCTTAGTTACAACCCTGACATCCTGAATCTCTTTTAAACAGGCTTACCACTTCAGACTATTGCTGGTGTCCTGTCTGCTGTTTTACAATTCTTACATTTAAAAGTGATGCAGAGAATTAGTTACTAATACTTTTGTTTCTTGCATTATCAGGAGGTCAATGCGAACTATGAAAACTCAAAAACGTATCTCAAGATGGAAAGCATTCAAGTTACGAGTTGCAATGGTTAGATATGGAAAATGTATTTTATTATTAAGTCTGTTTAAGGGAAGTGGACCCTTCAAAGAGGGATTGAGGTGGAGGGGGAGGGACTCTTTGGAGATGCAAGAATTCCTTTTAGCACACCAAAGAAAACCTCTTTTTTCTAAGCATAGCCTTTACTCTTTTTTAATAACTAATGCATGATTATATTTTTTACTTAAAATTTGATTGGAACAATTTTGTTTTCACTCATGTCCCCCTCACCCATCACTATTGTAATTGTCCATCCAGAAGTTTATCTTGTGACAAGCTTTTTCGGAACGCTTTATGGTGTTACGGAGGTGTTGTTTATGGCTGTGTATTAAAAATATTTTCTGAAAAACTCTAGATGTATTCCTGATCTTAACAATAACTATTTTAATAATTAAATTTTATAAAGAAAGTATCACACACCAAAGCAAATTTTGATGGTCATGGTCATTTTTGATATTCTTATTCTGTACAGTTCTGGCAATCAACCACATCTTCAATCTCTGAATGGAGTCAAGATCTTGAACTTTGGAAAGGTCCTTTAAAGGAAGTGGAAGGTGAGAACAAACCTGATCATTTTATTAACTCTTTAACTCCCAGATCAAATTTGTAGTTCTCCTTACTGTCAACCACACAATGCTTATAATGTTAGTTCAGAGAATTTAATAATGGATCAACTAATTATCCCCAAATTGATATTTTTCTTTATTCTCATCACTTTTCTAATTGATATTATATTGATATTGTGAGGAGAAATTCTGTCTTGGTCACTCATGGGAGTTAAAGGATTAAAAAGATATAGGAAATTTTTTTAAAGAAAAATGTCTTTTCATCTTGTTTGGGACAAAGGAGAAATTCTGAGTCCCCATGAGGAATCAAACCTCAGTCCTTCAGATTCCATGCTCCAAGGCTCTACCACTGAGCCTCAGAGACTATGGTGAGTAAGGTCCATGAGAAGTTCATGTACGGCACTCAATATGATTATAGATCAGCAATGTTGGCAATGTTTGTAAATAGAATAAGAAAGTTGGTAAATTTTTAGCTTGATAAAGAAATAGAGAAAGATTTTAGTTAAATTCTCTTTATTGCAAATAGGAATATATTAAATAATTTTTACAACACTTGCACACCCTATAACTAGTCCTCTTAAACATTGCTGATATGGTAAAAGGCTGTCATGGAAATGGACTTTATCTCAAATGCTCCTACCTTAAACTCCTGTACCTGGTTGTTCAAAGTCTCATTAGCACTAAGCCAGGGTTAAAATTTAATCCGGGGCCAGGTTGTTTGAAAGGGGGTTAAAGTTAATCTTAAATTAAAAGTTAACCTTGGTTATTTGAAGAGTGCATATAAGGGCTAAGGTTTTGTTGGATTTTATTTCAGTATGACTTGAAAATAACTGGAAAAAATACAAAAAAAAATCCCTTGGCAAAGCTATGAAACTCAGTTGAAAATTATACTAATCCTGTGTTATGTTAATTGTGTTTTGAACAACCCGGCCCGGGTCTCTTTATTCCTTTGGTCAAAAGCCTTTTTTGAGTCCTAAATGTCCTAAACTCTTTTAAGGTATCCAATCATCAAATTGTAACCAAAAGGAATGGTATTGAAGTTTCGTTTGAAGCTTTCAGATCGTAAATCAGATTCCACATACACTAACCCTGGGTTATCTTAACCATCTAACCCCTTAAAAGTGACCAGCATCTAATTTCTCCTAACAATATCACCACAGAATCACACATTAAGGTCATGAGAATAAAGGAAATAACCACTAATTAAAGAAACTCTTGATTGCTAGACAAATTCTCCTTGTCAGCACCTTAGTAAATGTGCAGAGAATGGTATGGAGAATACAGATACTGATGTTAGGGTGTAAAGGGTCAACCCAGCTTTGAACAACCCAGGCCAGAGACATTTCCTCCACAAAGCTACATGTACCATTTATTTTCATGTACCGGTCTCTGCCAGCAATGAAAATTTCAGATTTATATCAAGATTGTATTTGTTACATCTGATTATTATGGAGTTTGGAATTCTCATCTCCTTTTTGCATGACATTGTATCAATTCAGGAGAAGTTGTAAATAGATTGGATGCAAGCTTTTAGATCATTTTGTACTTCATGTTATTCAGGGTTGTAGCTAAGAAATTATGGATTGTGGCTGAAGTCTTAAGTAAGATGGCTTAAAGATGACATTTCATTTTCAGTCCTTTGTATAACTTTGAATGTGGGGCTTCTAAGCTTCCTGTCTATCAATTGGCAAGGCAAGAAACAGAAACAAGTCATAATTGAAATAAGTACTTAAAACAATGTTTATTTGAGTCATAATCCCTGAAGTGCCTGTTGTGTGTTGCTAAAATACAGCTGGCAATCATCTCATTTTCATCCAGAGAATTTCAGTCTGCCTCTCTCAACAAACTTTGATACATTTTTTAAGGCATTTGTTAGATACCTGGGGAATGTACCAAGGAGATGGAGTTTAAGGGGATAAACTTCTCGCCCTAGACAAACTCTTTACTCTACTTCAGCGTAAAATTAATGGCATACTTTAATGAAGTGTATGTTCTGTATTTTCTCAGGTCGTTTTGGAAATGGAGTTGTGTCATTTTTTCTCTTCCTGAAGTGGTTAATGTTTTTGAACTTGGTCATCTTTTTCCTGGAGTTTGGACTAGTTTCACTTCCAGCAATAGTCATTAAGAATACTACCGCACAAGCCAGTACAAACTCGTGTGACTTTAATGCACTTAGGGCACAGAGTGTTTCAAACAGCATAGCAGACAAACTTTTTGACTTTGTCACAGGACAGGTAGGAATTTTGATGCATTCACAATATAATATAAGGTGATAATATTCATAAATTAAACTGAGTAAAAATGCCAGCTCAAATTTGAAAAATGAGTAAATTTCAAATTAGAGTTGCTATAGGGAACTTGTTTTGTTTTGATGCAGCCTTGTGGCTTTTCATGCAGGTTGGTTTTTAAAATATAACTCATTTTGTTTGGATACATCTTTGGAGTCTCTGAACCGATTTCTGCAGTACCTTCTCTAAGTTCTCCTATGTGGTGCATGCTTTGAACAGATTTTGAGTTCAGTTGTTACATGTACTTCTTGTGACTCACCTCATCTCCCACTAGCAATTTGTTAAGTTTGCCACACAGGTCACTGTTAACCATTTATACTTAAAGCTTGGAGAGAGGCACAACAGAAGAGTCAATTACCAGCTAGCTAAGATTTAAACGTAGACATGACTTGGTGCTGACCTTTGCTGGTTATAAACTGAATCAACCCTTTCACTCGCAAGATCTCATCAATAATTTTTCTCACTGTCTGCCTTACAATTCTGAATCAACTAATAATCCCCTTATTTATTATAATGTTTTCTCTCTTTTTTTAATTTCTTGTCAACAGAACACTTGATAAAATAATTGTAATTGGTATTGTAAGGAGAAAGTTAGTCCTGGTCAGTCATGGGAGTTGAATGGTTAAAACTTGTTTGACTGAACATGCTATTGTTTTCCTCAGGGCTGGATTAACACAACCCTCATGTTTTATGCTGGATACCCAGCCACAGAATTGTTATCAGAGGAAGAAATCAAGTATGACCTTCCACTAGCTTACCTCATGGTTGGAGGTGCATATTTCTTTGGCAGCCTCCTTCTTATGGTTCGGAAGTAAGCAGTGCATTTTCAACTTTTGTATAATACAGTCTAATTGTTGTTATTGAAGCTTTTTATGGTTTCTCTAAGCATCAATGATTTCCAAGTAACCAATTATCACATGTTGTCTTAACCCTTTCATTTCTCAACTCTAAATAACAGTTCTTTATGCTGTGACTGCTATGCACTTATTGAATTTTAGTTATTGTTAGTAACTCTGAGGATTAAGTGTTAAATAAAATATATATCCCGACTTGATATTTTTCTTTATCTTCATCACCTTTGTGTTTGAAAATGCATTTATATGATGAAGAGGGATTGTGCTTTCAATCAGTTACCCCCTAGAGGCACAAGGGTTAAAGCCTCCAGCTGATATTAAGGAAGATACCCAGATAATCATACAGAAGTTGTGTTTTTCATTTCTTTAGTTTAGCAAAAAGTTTCCAGCAAAGCTATATTGAAAGTGGTGGAACTACCGCCTCCTTCTGCAACAAAGTGTTTGCTTCGTGGGATTACTGCATAAGTGATGAAAACACAGCTAAGATAAAGAGTCAGAACATAGTACAAACTGTTAAGGTATGTGCTTGATAACAGTTCAAGACGTTGAGATTCCTGATCCCCACTATCAAACTGCAAACTTAAAACATGAATTTTGCCACAGGTGTGAGAGCGAAGTGTTCGCTCTGACGAAGGGCTAACGCTCGAAACGTCAGCTTTTTTAGCCTTTACGGTGGCTAATTTACGTTTTCAACCCAGTTGTTAACACTAATTTACCTGCTATACTCTCCCACTGACGCAGCACCACAGTTTCTTTAGAAACTTACCCCTTTATTCCTGGATCCTAGATAACCTACTGTGGACCAATTTGCTTGTGGGCAGTGTTTATTTGCAGTTGATTTATTTACTGTATGTTGCCTCTATTCCTTACAGGCAGAATTAGCCGAGGAGGAGAGACTAGTAGAGGTTCAAAATCGAACTACTGGTGATAAATGTCGCCTGTATACTGTGAGGTTTTTCACCAATTTAGTGGTGACACTGTTTCTAGGTGGAGCTGTATATGCCATCATTACAATAGTGGCTGTTTCTACAAACCCTGTAAGTATTCTCTTCAACATAGTCAGTGTAATATTGAGAGGAAGGAAATGATATCCCACATCCAGTCCCAGTGTAATGTATTTACTTGTTATTTACTTGTTATTTACTGGGTTTAAAGGTATTTAATAGTTACATGTAGTTGTTACAGTTGGAAAAAATTTACTCACAATGAAATGTGTGCTGAGCAGTTATAAAACCCTTGTGCTGAATTCTGGCTCCCCTTCCCTCATATTGTCAAGTTAACCTGTACAAGGGGCTTGACCCATCAGTTTTCTTTTTAGCCCACTGATTAAAAACTAATTACTACAAACCAATCATATGTGTAACTGGATCATTAAGAGCCCTCATGGGCAGAGGCATATCACACTAGCTATTGTGTATGTGTAAGAGTGGTTGAGGAATTGAACAAAGGATTACTCAGACATCAATCTCTGATGATCCAAGTAGAACAAACTTGAATCCAAGACCTCTGGAATCATAGTTGGACTGGTTTTCCACTCAAACAGGCTTCCTCTTTTAGGGAAGAAGGGGGGAGGGAGGGTTAGAATAACTTTATTGTATAACCTGTGTTAAGAGGGCATTGGTAAGAATCTCAGGGGTGTCCACTGGATCCAGAGTTCACTTTAAAGTTTATTTATTCATTTGTTATTTCTTTATTCAGAAATATCAAATTGCAGCCGCTGAAATCAATGAATTTTTGAGGACAGTATTAAACTTTTCACCATCACTGACAATCACCTTTTTGAACTTCCTTTTACCACTGATCTTCAATTTTTTGTCAAAAAGAGAGGATTGGAGTCCCCGTTTTGAAGTGAATATCAACTTGTTCAGGTAAGATGTAGTTTAAAGATTTTAGGGCTTTATTTTTGCTGTAATTTATAATTGAAAAGCATTTTTTAGAAATGGGAAGTGAGAAGAAGTAAGCCAACCAAAGTTGCTAATTAAAATTTATGGAATCTTTCAGAAAATGTTTTTTTTTTGGCCTATTTATTTATTTTTTTTTTTTTCACTTAAAATGTTTGTGTTTCCCAATATGTTGGTCAAGTAGAAGTAACCCAAAACAAATTGGCTTCTTACCTCTGATTTTTGATGAAAGTAAATCACCAATTACGAAATGTAGCTGGAAATAGTTATTAGCACAACTGTGACAAATGTTATCCAATAATTTTGGCAGGACTGTGTTGTTAAGGTTAGCATCTATAGCTGTACTGATGATCACACTCTATGTGGATGTGGAAACCAGGTGTAATGATGACCCAGATAAATGTTGCCAGCAGGTTAGCATCCATTTTCAAAATAGCGTAGTTTATGGCTAATGCTTGAAACCTCAGCATCGAAACTCTTACAATGGCCAATTTACCTTATCAACTCAGTTGATATTACTAAATTACCCTGTTATACTCTCCCACTGATGCAGCACCATAGTTTCTTTAGAAACTTACCACCTTTATCCATTTACAAATAGACCTGTTGTGTCGAAACAAATATTTTTTGGAAGATCTCTTGCAGCCTTGTTGGCTTTGTGGTTAGGGTAAACTGGATTATGGATGGAAAGGTGCAGGTTGGAGACCGTAGGCCAGGTCTTTTTTTTTTGAGTTTTTGTGTTGAGTCTTTGTGTTGAGAATCAAGACACTTGATTCTCCTGGTGCCTCTCCCCACCCAGAAGTATAAATAGGACCCAACCAATTTTCATGGAACACTGACAAAATAGTGACAGAGGTGATGAGGGGGGTAACCTTGGATAAAGTAGCATCCCACTTAGGGGAAGTGGCAATACTCCTATAAATTGGGATAAGCACTTAGTCTAGCTATGTGGGCCACTTGGCTTGGATCTGAACTCCATTTTTCACCTCTATTTTGGTTTTACATCTAATATTATATACTTGATTGATTGAATAGAATTGGGAAAACCAGATTGCATCACAGATGTACATGTTGATATGGATTGACTTTTTTCTGCACATTGCTGTATCACTTGTGGGCACAACTATCTGGAGGTAATTATTAGAGTCCATGCTTCCATTTGATCAATGATTGCATTGACAAAAGTTATCGTTTGAAAACCAATTGATGCAATTTTTTATTTTCTTCTCGGCTGCTGTCAGTCATTATTAAAAACATTGTTAGTAATGGGCATGTTAAAACAGAAGCAAATTAAATTGTGAATGGATCAAACTCATTCAATCACAACCAGAAACATGACCTAGTGAGCCTTCTGTAACATTACACACGTCTATTGAGGAAAAGTGCAAAACAAGTGCTTCATACAACTTCACAACTCATATGATATTGAAAAGTGAATTCACTTGTTGATGTTGAGTTTCTTCAAATTACATATCATGACACTGGATAATCATTTAATTACATTGATTTTCCTTTTGATTTGTCAGACTGTTGTACAAGCACACATCCTGTTTCAAGAAATTTGGCTTGCCTGAATTTGACATTCCAAAACAGGTTTTACAGCTTGTTTATGGTGAATGTTTAATTTGGTAAGTTTTTTGGTTTTTCATCAGGTTTTGTATAATAAGTTGAATTTTGCATGCCTTTTATTTGGTTCTTAATTACTGGATTATCTGTTGGAGGAAAGATGCATAGATGACATCACTATTAACAAAATTTTGCTGTTTCATCATATATTCATATATCATTTCACCATATATGCTCATATATGCCAACTCTTCCTGATTATCTGGTATTCTCCTGGATACACAAATTATTTCATGAACTTTCTCCAGTAAACACTAAAATTGTTTGTAAGTGTCATTTTTTTGTGAATTAATTTGATATCATAATGATTGCAGGATTGGAACCTTCTTTAGCCCCCTCATGCCAGCCATGGGTGTTGTTAAACTTTTTCTGGTGTTTTACATCGAAAAGGTCTGTTAGTTATCTAATCATCATGATTCATGAAGATGAAATAAATTGTTTTTGAATGAGTTGCTTTAATTGGTCACTGGATGAGGTGTGTCGTCAGAAATACTTTAATTGAGACACACTCATGATCTTCAACTCCCCTTCTTTAAAGGTTGCCTTGATGTACAATAACAAGCCATCAGACAAGGTTTATCAGGGAACACGGTCAAATTATTTGTTTACAGTTTTACTGCTGATCTCCTTCCTCATGTGTCTTATTGCTGTTGGTTGGGGAATAACAAGGTGTGCCATTTTGAAATCAATGCGATTTTCTTTTCTGTGCAATCTTAAGCCATCAATTCAAATTTTCTAAGTCTTTGACATTAGTGTAAGCATGCAGTTCCTTTTTCACTGTGACTACAGAGTAGATCTTGCTATCATGATTATCAACTATTAAAAATGAATGATTTAAGTGCTGTTGCCTCAAAACTTCAAAGGTCACTTCACTATGAACTCAAAACCCATGAAAATCTTGTGAAATAATTCATTGTAAATTCACAGATTTTTCACAGGATATTCATGGTTAAATCAATGACATTTTCATGGTCTCAGTGCCATGAAAAAGACCTGAAAAATCCCATGAAAAACCTGTGAAAATTTCCATATTCACGACCCATGAAATATTGAGAAAGTGACCTAGAAGCCATGAAATACCCATGAAAATGGCATTTCATGGCCTTTTCAAAGGTACTGAGAAACCCATGAATTTCAAGCCCAAAATTTCATGGTGTCAAAGTTCACTAGTTTTTAATGGGTTGCAGCAAATCATGACCCATGAATATCCTGTGAATATGTTAAAAATTCATTGACCATGAAAATTTTCCTTGAATTTTCATGGCCTCTACATGGTTTTTTCATGGCACATGAAAGTTAATTGCCAGTTAGTTTTCATGGGGTTGTTAGGAATATGCAAGCACCATGAAAATTCTTTGAAAACCCTATGAATTTGGAATTGAAAATTCTTCACTTTTCTTGTACCAAAGACTGTAGTACAGTGTATAGCTTGCAGTATACCATAACTGTAATACATACACTATCACTTAAATTATACACTGAAGAACTAACCTATCTGTGAAACTTCTTGGTCCTGTTGTACAAGCACACACACATGAAAGACATGACCAGAAGTTTGGATTCTCTGATAGTTTATTTTATTTCACCAGCTGTACATAAATATTACTTTAGGATTCCAAAATTGTGATAATTCAGTTTACACTTTCTTAAATAAAAAAAGTTGGTATGAAATTTTCTGCATAAAATTAAGATGTTAATGATTTTTAGCTCTATTTTGATATCACTGATTTTCCTTGTGGAGACAGATTCTGCTCCTATATTTCTGAAGGTATATAATAAATTTGATGTGAAAAATATTTGGACGAAATTATTGAAAATATACTCACTGGCTTGATGTATTTTTGTCTAAACTTCAAATATCATTTCCTTCGTCTAATATCATGTGTAAAATGTTATGGACAGTTATTATAATGTCTATTTATGTAACAGCATTCATGTAAATTTCTTGATATGTTTTACACTTGTGATCAATACTCTCAAGGTAACTAACAACAAAACAATTACCAACTTTCTGCACTCTTGCATGTGTGAAGATATATCTATGGCTGACTATGTCAGTGTCTCTCTGTTTTGGCCAGCTGAATGTGCCATCCTTCTTTCGGTTATCATTACTATTTGCATCTTCATCATCGTTTGGACCAAGATAGGCTGCTTTAGCAAGTGTGCATTTCCTTTCATCAGTTTTGTAGACCAACACTCTTCACTGTTTGCAAAATAAAGGGAGCACATCATCAGTTATCTAAGAGCCTTTCTTATGTACGTAGTAAACCTAGAAATGGATAACTCGCCAAAACAGGTTCTTTTCAACATGAAGCCGTCAGATACTTAGCGACGCACTATGGAAGTGAGGTGAGGTATTTCGTATTCAGAATTTGACTGTATTTTTTATTCCTAAGAACGGTCGTAGGTATTTCCATACAAACTCTTGTGATGTTTCGCCAGATGATCACAGAATAAAAATTTTCAAGTTAAATCAATAGTTAGCGCGCGCGCTCCGATGTTTACGCGTAATAAGATGACCAAGCTTGAACTTACCCCTTCACGTTGTAATACATGTCGATAACTTCATCTTGAGGAAACCTCTTTGAAAAAACTTTTCAGACGGTCCATTGCGTTGATCTGGAAAAAAAGAGACTGCTACACAAACACTACGAGAAATGCAATTGGAATGGAACCATTCCGTTCGAGGTACGAAAAAAACCGCCACTTCTTCGTAAATCACGTGTACTTTCACGTGGTGACCTTAGGTCATCGCAGCCATCACAGGTCAGCGGTCACATAGTGACCTCACAGGTTATCGTGTTCGACGTTACGAAATGACTCCGAAGAGGTCTCGTTGCTACGTCTGTTATCTTACAAAATAAAGCAGCACAAAAAGCTGTTCGGTATTTGGAATTCGAAGCAAGTAACAATCGACAGGACATCAGAGTCCAAGAAAGTCAGAGCTGACATCGACAGTGATTCCTGTGAAAGCGATCACGAAATCAACAACGATGTTGTAGAAGGCGATCTCAATGAATACATGAAGGTAACGTTTCATCCCGACTGAGAAGATGGCCTGACTCTGTTAACCGGCGACTCTATGAACGAGGTAAAAATAGCATTTTTTTCAGGTTACATTTGCACACTATTCAAAGTTCCAAATTGAGGTGACAAAGTGATTGATTTTTCATTGTTTTGTTCCACATTTCGTGTAGTTGCAATGCGTACTATTGCTGTGCAACTTAAGCATCTGTACTCTGCAGGTGCCTTACTGGAAAAGCCCTAGAAGATTCCTCAGCCGTAAGAATGTAAGAGAAGGCCTTGAACAGGTTTCCAGAGTCATGGCTAACAATCAAAGCCAGCAGTGAGGCAGAAAAAATTCAACAAAGTCGTCCAGGCATGGCGAAGGCAAAAAGGCCCCAAAAAATCAAAGTGAGGATCAAACATCTGGGTCATTGCCTCCAGCCCTATTTGTCTCAACAAAAGAGCAAATTGAAGATCCATTGTTTTTAGTCATTGTTTTGTGATTTCCTGTACATTTTACGTTAACAAAGGCCACTTAAGATGTTTAGGGACATTTTCATTCGACGGTTTTCGCGCTGTACACCAAAATTCCATCAGTGCATAAATTTATAACAAGTTAGTTCCACGGATCATGAAAGTCAGCTCGTTGATAAATCAGTGACTGTGATGAACTCATTATTACCACTTTTAATGGCCTATGAATTCATCAATGAAATTCATGGGCAACAGATTTCAGGGAATATTCATGGCCCATTAATTTTGTTCTCCCAAAACAAATAAATTGTTAGCCCATGAAATGCTGTTTGATTGCAATTCATGGGCATGAAATTCATTCTGATGACTTTCTGGGGAAACTAATGGGTCATGAAAGTAGACTTTGAAGAAATTCATGGGTCATGAAAGTAGGCACATAAAGAAATTCATGGGTCATGAAATTAATTCTGATGACTTTCATGGCAAATCAATGGGTCATAAAAATAGACTTTGAAGAAATTCATGGGTCATGAAAAAAATTCCCCTAATTCATGGAAAATTCAGGGCTAAAAATAACCCCATGAAATTTCATTTTGCAGTATTCATGGGCCATGAAATGATCTTCATGGGTTTTTCACATGAAATTCATGGAATTTTCATAAAACTACAGTTCATAGTGCTTTGACCTCCTATCCTTTCACTCCTAAGTTCTAAGTATTTTGATTCTGTCTACTGTCAGCCATATGATTCTCATGATGCTAGTTTGGAAAATTTGGAATTGGATCAACTGTCTTAAAGCTTATTCTCATCACTTGTCTGTGTGCTATTGCAAGGAGAAATTCTGTCTGGGTCATTTTTGAGAGTTAAGGGTTAATTTCTATTTAAAACATTTTGTGAACTAGCTAATGCCAAAAATCTTTTTTTTGTTATTATCCAGGGTGAGGCCTTCATGTCAAGGACCATTTAGGTATTGTTTTATTAAGAAAACAAAAATATTAAATTAAGATGTTAAACGTGAAGCTTTGAATTATTTAGATAAGTGATGTTTAACTTAATTTATGAGAATTCCTTTATAACTAGCTGTCTGTAATGTTCCAAGAGCATACTTAGGCAAAAATCATATAAGAAATCAGATTATTTTATATGTAATTTTGTTGAGTTTTTTTCTCTTTTGTAGCAATTTTAACTGTGATGAGAATAAGAGAATTTTGGATGTTTTGGGTAAAGAGATTAGCACTTGGCCACAAGCAATCCAGGAAATTATAAATTACCTGAGTACAGCAGCATTTATTTTCCCAATTCTGATGATAATCTGGTAAGTAGACTATTAAGTGTTCTCACGAAGATGCAAGTGGTGGTTTATTTATTACAAGGCACCATCAGCATTATCATAACTTCACCATTGTTTAGAGTTCAACTGTGTCTTAAACAATTGAAAAACAGAATTTACATGTAGCTTACTAACATGTTTTCATTTTGTAGCTTGATGTTGTACTACTTCAGATCTATGTCAAAGTCTCATCTACACATGATTGAAATGCTGAAAGACCAGTTAGTTCTGGTAGGTTAATTAATTTTGTTCGATAGAGATTCTACTAGTACCTACTGTAAAAGGACATCAACTGTCTATGGTAAATTTGTCAGCCATTCATGACAAGGTAGGTAGGGAGCTGGTCTAACTTTCAATCAGCTGCTGTGTTAGTCAAGCAGTAATAAGCAGTCAGTCAGTCGGTCAGCAGTTGGTCAGTCAGTCAGTAAGCAGTCAATTAGTCAGTCAGTCTGTCAGTTAGTCAGTCAATCAGTCAGTTAGCCAGTCAATCAGTCAGTCAATTGGTCAGTCAATCAGTCAGTCAATTGGTCAGTCAATCAGTCAGTCAATTGGTCAGTCAGTCAGTCAGTCAATTGGTCAGTCAGTCAGGCAGTCAATCAGTCAGTCAGTCAGTCAATCGGTCAGTCAGTCAGTAAGTCAGTCAGTCAATCGGTCAGTCAGTTAGTCAGTCAATCGGTCAGTCAGTCAGTCAGTCAGTAAGTCAGTCAGTCAGTTAGTCAGTCAATCGGTCAGTCAGTCAGTCAGTAAGTCAGTCAGTCAGTAAGTCAGTCAGTCAATCGGTCAGTCAGTTATTCAGTCAATCGGTCAGTCAGTTAGTCAGTCAATCGGTCAGTCAGTCAGTCAGTCAGTAAGTCAGTCAGTAAGTCAGTCAGTCAATTGGTCAGTCAGTTAGTCAGTCAATCGGTCAGTCAGTCAGTCAGTCAGTAAGTCAGTCAGTCAATCGGTCAGTCTGTCAGTCAATCAGTCAGTCAGTCAGTCAGTCAGTCAATTGGTCAGTCAGTTAGTCAGTCAATCGGTCAGTCAGTTAGTCAGTCAATCGGTCAGTCAGTCAATCGGTCAGTCAGTCAGTAAGTCAGTCAGTCAATCGGTCTGTCAGTCAGTCAGTCAGTCAGTCAGTCAATCGGTCAGTCAGTCAGTCAGTCAGTCAATCGGTCAGTCAGTCAGTCAGTCAGTAAGTCAGTCAGTCAATCGGTCAGTAAGTCAGTCAGTCAATCGGTCAGTCAGTTAGTCAGTCAATCGGTCAGTCAGTCAGTCAGTCAATCGGTCAGTCAGTCAGTCAGTCAGTAAGTCAGTCAGTCAATCGGTCAGTCAGTCAGTCAGTTAGTCAGTCAATCGGTCAGTCAGTCAGTCAATCGGTCAGTCAGTTAGTCAGTCAATCAGTCAGTCAGTCAGTCAATCGGTCAGTCAGTCAGTCAATCGGTCAGTCAGGCAGTCAGTCAATCGGTCAGTCAGTCAGTCAGGCAGTAAGTCAGTCAGTCAACCAGTCAGTCAATCAGTCAGTCAATCAGTTTATTTTTTATTTTCAAAGTTACCATTTAGGAAGTTAAAAATCTTAAAATCAATGTTTGGTTGGAAAAAATGTGACCAGCAGTGGTAAAATAATGGAAAAAGATGCTTACACAGCTGACTAAATGGCTTTTTTTAAACACCTAATCATGATGACTGGCAATCAGTGTGACATTTTTCCATGTTTTTTGTCAGAAGAAAGGATGTTGCAAGGCTCTTGATTACTTGTCTGAATACCCAAAGAGACTGGGGCAAATATTTCAGAAGAAAAAGGGGGTGGATTTTATGGATATACTTACCTCTGGACTATGTCAGAAAGAAAATGTAATCAGAAAGAAAATGTAATATGCTCAAAGTATTCTGTTTGATTTGTAGGAGGGCAGAGACAAGAGGTTTTTGATGGAAAAAATGATTCAGGATGGTAAGAACACTGGTGATGTAGATGATGACTCATCTTCAGGGGAGACACAACACACAACACTGCGACCATCAAGCAACTTACAATTCTAGTGGAAGTAAATAATTACTATTATTATTTATACTTGTCTTCAGGGTCTCTGGAACATTTCTTAGGGAGTGTCATTGTAAAACATTGTGTGGCTTTATTTAACATTATTTTTCTTCTTGAGAATATTAATTAGTCATGTATTTTAGAGGCCAATTATTTTATTTTCTGGTCAAGGAAATATTTATGAAAAAGTAGCTCTATTTGAAGTATTGAGTACAGTGTATATAGGTAATATTGTTGTAAGGGTGTACATGACCCTGTGCTTGTTTAGCCATGAATGAGCTTAATTATTCCCAGGAGCTACTGCTGTTTGCTACTCTGCAATTCATATAAAAAGTATCAAGCTTGTGTAAATTTTTTAATGCTACTTCGGTGTGACATGAGGTATTTTGAAGATAATCATGAGTATTTTTCTACGGCAGAGTTTTTCTATTCCAGACAGTAAGTGATATGTATACATATTTAATGTGCAGTTAGATTTTTTTTTTTAGATTTTTTTTAGCTGACAAAATTAATTGACTCGTGTGCATATCTTGATATTTGCACATTCCTCAACCTCAGGGCTTATTATTATCAAGGTTTACATTATGTCTAATCTTGCTCAGGATAATTATATTTTCTCAGGGTCTTTAAGGAGAGGTATGCTTCAGAAACCATCTGATTGTCATTCCTTCCTACTGAAAAGTTTGACTCTGGCTATATTCTTAGATCCCCAAACAGAAACCAAACCTTTTGCAAAAATTATCTTTACATGCACCAAAATTTATGCTACAGATGCCTCAATCTTAAATCTTGCTTTATAGTGACCTCGCTGCGTACTGGTAAAGTGCTCAGTCTTAATCCTCTCCCTTTTTTTTATCTCTTGGAGATTGCAGCATTGAGTGACACAAAAAGAAACTCTTGACTTCAATAGTGCTTGTTTTCAGGATAACTAGACCAGCTGAGGTCAACCCTATTACTGAGTTGCTTTCAACGTAACCACTGTATACTAATTTCTATAAGATTTGATTACAGAATCTCAAACTGCATGAAGAGCTTAATCTGTATAAACACATATAGTTGAAGGCAATAAAAATTTACGTGGTTTCTGGCCTGAGGCAGACTTCTCCTTTCACATGACACCTTGGAGATAAATCTTTTTCCTACCTAATGTGTACAAAAACTGTAAATAGTGGATGGTATTAGTAAGATTCCTTTGGCAAGAAATTTTGCAACTTTTGACTCCTTCATTAAACATCCTTCATTCAAATCTCAAGCCTCATGTAATCTATGCAATGATTGTGTTCCTTTGTTTATTTTCACAATCATTTAACCTCAGTTGTACATAAGCTGTTGGAGATGTACCTTGAAGATTTTGAAAAGTTGTTTGTTTTTGAAAAGAGTCAACTGTGCCATCGAGATAAGAATATTTTAAGTAAATTTTTAGTGGTTGGATTAGTGCTGGGCACTCAAATAACCATTGAGCTGAACATTATTTAACAAGGTGTTAGCTGGGTTAGCTTTCAATAAAGCCTATGGTATTTTATTCTGAATTTTTTGTCTTCAGCTCTTGTTCTTTTACTGAAAACAAGCACAAAAACAGTTCATAAAGAGACTTTCTAAATCTGTTGAGGTGTACCCTCCAGAGGGCAAAAGCTAAAAAAAGATAAAAATAATTAGTCAAGAAAATGAATTACTGAAATGATGCATCAACAAGATGCATCAAATATCTCTATTTTGGAGAAAAAATAAGATGCTACTCATGTCTCAGCAGCTGAATTCTAAAGCTGCATTCAAGTCATTTGATAAAAGACAGTTCAGGCAAGTCTATCATACTCTAATTGAGGGAAATAATTATTGTGAACAAAAGTTTCAATTTCATGTAAAATCAATAGCACATATTCTGATAATCCTTTGAGTTTTGAGGAGAATGAGGCAGTAATTTTTTTCACAGAAAACTGTCAACTTAAAACAATTTACCACAATGACTGCCATTAAAATTCAAATGAACATCAAATGAACATTGACAACATCAACTAGACACAAACCAATCCCAGTGTTTTCAGAAATATTTATTATCTGCCAAAAAAAATTCTCTGAGTGTGAATTTCATTTACCCATTTCAAGAGACATCTACCTTTTTGCAGAACAAAAATAAAGTGCAATATTAATAGTAAATGGTGGGATGGTAGTGGCTGAGTGGAAAACAAGACAAGTTTGGGTTGTACCACTTCCTTTTTTTTGCTCAGCCACTACATATACTTTGGCGCTATCTGTTTAGTTTTCTATGTTTTGCTTACTGAATGCCTGGAACCATGCAGCAATAGTAGCACAAGATTAAGCTCAAACTAAATGACTAACATTTTTCAACATGTATGTAAAATAAATATAACAAAAATTTCTAGCGAGAGATCCACTCCACAAATTAAGTGTCAATTGCTAATATTTCATCTGGTTCCAGTCATAAGTCTTACTTGCATACTTACTGTAACACCACAGATGGATTGTGTGAGATAATTGATGCACAATAATGATAATAACACATTTATATAACACATTCTCCATGTTATTATGCTCTAATCAACAATCATTCCAGGAGCATGCATTGGGTATGAGATGGTAGTTAGCCAACTTGGCCCACATAATCATCTCATATCCAACACACCTGAATAAAGTTATTGTTTTATTAAAAAAGCCCCCCAAAAAACCATTTTTTTCTCAGTTCATGAGTGGGCAGTATTCTACAAATCCTGCAATCTGACTGGTTCTGAGAGTGGTCAGTATTCTCCCCATCTGGCCCACTCACAGCGGGCGGTACCTGAAAAAATGTTTTGAAGTTTTCTTGGAAGCCTTTTAAATCACCTTTTAATATCACTGCGCAAATAAAAATGTTTTGATGCAAAACTTCTCTCTTTCATTTGCATTGCCCTTGTTTTCTCTACCATCTACTCGCTCATAAATTGTTCCATTTATGGAGAATCTTGTTGTAATTACAACCCTTCATCATTCAGGTTCTTTTTGCAACCATTTGTTAGGTTTTAGAAAAAAATAAAAATGTTATTCACCAGCCAAGGTTGGTCTGTACTGGGAAAAACTGTGCCCTCTGTGTTGTGTACCATCTGAGGCCCAAGACTTCAGGCACAGTTTTTCCCAATACAGACCAACCTTGGCTGGTGAATAACATATATATCTCTCTAACTTTTTTTTTTTACAAACAAAGCCAATGTTACAATTTACAAATACCTTTAGTTTAACTCGTCTTCATCTGCGGGCATGGTATAATGGCTCATAACGCAAGGTGGGTAAGCCGATGAAAACTCTCGAATAGCTCTATCAAATGATCCAGTTTTTAATATTGTGCTTTACAACATTTTAACAAAAAAAACTAAAGAAACATTTAACCAATATTTTGGACCCTTCTCTTCAACAACCAGGAGGGAAGTTTTGTGAAATTCAAAGTAATGGTAGGTTGGTGCCAAAAGATTTATGGCATGTGGAGAGCTGGTTATTTTTGATCTGGATTCTGCAGATTATCTTCCATGGTCACAGCATTTTTGTAAATATATATTTTCCTATTCCATTTAGCAGTTAAATAGTTTCAATCATCCAAGTACACTCCATATTCCTTCCTTAACCTGATCTGCAAATTAAAATGGAATTACAAAATTTTTAAATAAATTATCAAATGAATGAGCTATTCATCTGAAGAAAGGGAACTGTACTGACATTGTTAAGCTGGATAATCAACCGCAGTTAAGGAGATGAACTCCACAACAATGTCAAAGCACACACGCATGTTTAAGCATCTAGTTCCCACGTCAAGAAAATAGCCCCTTTGATGATATTCACCATTTGAACCTCCATTCAGCGAGCACTTTACCTCGGATGCCAAAGCAACATGTCCAAAGTTTCATTACACGGTAGAAGTGTACTGTTAAGTCTGTTAGAATTGATATGGTAACGGTGAACTTACAGTTGCTTTACGGTAACAATTCCAGTATTCTCTTTGTTTTACACTACACGCACTAAACCAGCTTTGTTTCATGCATCTGTGAACGGCTTTATTCTCTTCCGCACAAGCCTCCATAGCCCTAAAAATGAACAAATCAAGAAATCCATGAAAAATAATCTTGACCAAACCGTGATGTCGATCGAAGTCAAAACCAACATTAACTTTTTCATCCATAATATGAGACACTACCACACAGATTCCCATGAAATCACTTACATAGCTTTGACCACATATCGAATTAAATCCTTGTCACTCTTTGGCTCCACACTTGAATTTAACCGGCCTCTAACAAAAACATTCTTGGAGAAAGCATTGTCCAGTTTCTCCATAAGTTCGTCCATGTTTGGTCAATTTCATCCCGTATACTCCCCAGACAATTTTGATGTTAGCTCCTTCTACTCTCCCCTGAGTAATCGTTTGTTCTAATGGCGGCCAAAGTGGCAAGAGACTATGAAAAGACCTCTCTCGATAGGTATTGGCTCTAGTAGGGCCGTGTAAAGAAAATGTCTGGACAAAATGCCAGTGAAAGCTTCCGTCAGAAGGTTAAGCAGTTCTTTGGCGTGAAAAAGGGCCATGCTATCCCAAGTAGCGTTTATGAAGGTCCAAAAGCTGACGATCGAGTGTTCCACCATGAACTGCTGCAGGTAAGCTTTATCTATACCCCTGTGAAATTTTGTTGCGAGCTTAATAGATGAGCTGAGCTGAAGTAAATAGGTATTTGCTATTTTGCTCATATTTGAATGTATATGAGGAATAGAGCGTGGTACTCTGAAAAAAAAAATTGATTGTAAAATGTTTCTAGTGTTTGACTTGCTATTGCACTGATGTAGGATATTGGCAAGAACAGTCCTTTAGCAAACCGTGTGAAGTACTTGAGGGATCTGTGTGACTTTCTGATCAATAAACGGGTGGAAGATGTGAGTATGATGTGTAGAATTGAGTTAAAAAATTTTACATTTTAGATACGGCCACTTAAATGTTTCCACACATTCCGTTATTTGCCTCTGCTAATCTTGCGGCGTTGAAAAAACCAGGATCGGACCAGATCGGATCGGATCGGATCGGATCGATCGGATCGGATCGGATCGGATCGGATCGATCAGACCGGATCGATCAGACCGGATCGATCAGACCGGATCGATCAGACCGGATCGATCAGACCAGATCGGAAAAAATTGATCGGACCGGATTGGACCGGATCGGAACACGGATCGGATCCCCGATTAGACCGCAGATCGGATTACAAGGTTTTAATTAGCCGAAGTTCTTCTAAAGGTAAACGGTTGTGGGTCTCGAAATCCAATATGGCGGACAAAACGTCATATCATTCGTACTTTCCTGCAACCGCAGCAAGATTTGTCAAAAAAAACAGTCCCCTTTAGAACGATTATAAATTAACCTTAAGTCAGAAGTCTTTTTATATTTTCAGAAAAGACAGGCAGTGCAAATTTATATTTTTATTGAGCCCAAATTTAGACCTGATAAACATCTTTGTACGGGCTCTTGAAGCAATAAAAGTAGCCGGCGAAACCTTGCAGAGAAGCCGGCGTACTTCGCCGGCTGCCGGCTCTTATCTACAACCCTGGGATTATGGTGTGAAAAAAAGTTTAGAGAAATTTAAAAAAAATCAATTTGTTTTTAAAATAGTAATTAGAAATAAAAAATAGATTAAAAAAATTTAAAGATGTTATTTTTTACTAGATATGTTACGTGACAAGCTAAAATAGAGTCTAATGAATAGAGGGGGTAAGTTTCTGAATAACTGTGGTGCTGTGTCGGTGGGAGGGTATAACAGGGTAATTTTGGAATTATTGGCCGAGTTGATAATGTAAAATCAGCTGCCATCAGAATTTTTTAAGCCAATGTTTTGAACATTAGCCCTTTTTCAGAGGGAATGACAAAGGGCTAATGCTTAAAATGTCAGCTTTTGAAGTCTTGATAGTGGCCAATCTACGTTATCAACTCAATTCATGATACCAAGTTATCTCAAAATAAAGTCTGCATTACATAATAGAGCACACGTACAGGCCCTGGCCACTGGAGTCTTTTTGCCCCATGCTTTCATGACTGTTTCGAGGAGTGTTGTGTAGTTCACCAGGGATGAAGGCAAACAAGATGTACATATCATTTCATCAGTCAGTTATTATTTCTTTATTTCATCTCACATGCTAATTTTTTATTATTCATTATAAAATAATTCAAATAGTACGCACGCTCTGATTGGCCATAAAACCATTTTACATGAGCGTATGTAAACATGGTTTTTGGTCCTCTTTCATTAGTTATTTTATAAAAGAAATGTAAAATGGTTTCCGTGTTTACATAGCCTGATGTAAACACAAGGGAGGTTGGGAGAACACTCGATAAGCTGGAAACCACTCCGCTTCGCGTCATAATTTCCTATGCTTATCTCATGTTCTCCCAACCTCCCGCGTGTTTACATCAGGCTATGTAAACATGGAAACCATTTTACATTTCTTCAATATCACTTAGCACATGCTAGAGAAGAGGCAAGGAGAGGAATAAGAATGGTGTAGATATGAAAACTTAATTGCACATGAGCAATTAATGTAAAGCAATTTTTATGTCACATAGATTTTATTTTGGCTTGTCAGGCAAAATTTACAATTCCAACTAACATGTCTTATTTTTTCAATTGTATTTTCTATTCATTGTTATTCTAAATACAATTTGATTTTTCTATTTTTCAAACCTTTTTCTTTTGGTCTGTGATCTGATCCATGATCGGATAAAGTCCGATCCAGGTTTTGCTGATGCTGCTCATCTTGCCCCTGCCACATCAAAGTATTTTCTGAACCTTGTCCATTAATTTGTTTTACAATGAAGAGCTTCTTTAGTTAGTGATCATGTCCATTATTCTTGTGACCTTTATGTTTAATTCAGGGGTGATATTGTAAGGAGAAATTAGATGCTAGACACTTTTAGGGTCCAAGGGTTAATTGATACAGACTTTATGGTGTTTGGTTTGCAGCATGCTATTGAAGCAGCTTGGGATGCAGTCAAGGACCTTCTTAATCCAAGCAACCCTACGGAGGCAAGACATCTCACTCTCCAGTTTCTGACAGTGATGATATCTGGACAGGTACATGTCTTGATGGTTTCTTTACTGCAGATTCCTTTTGGTGCAGAAGAAAGAGATAAATGTTGGGTCTGTCATTTACATGGTTTAGTTAACTTTTAGATTATCGATTTTTGCAGCACATACACATATACACATGCACTGCATGAAAGAAAATGTACTTTATTAAAAAAAACAGTAACAAGGCAAAATTCATGTAGCTCAAGGAAGCCAATAAAAATTTTAATAAATAGACTAGCTAGTTACCATTCATCCTTTTACACCCTAGCACCAGTGTGCATATTCTCCATACTGTTCTCAATACATTCCTTAAACTGCTGACTAGGAGAATTTGTTTAACAATCAATAGCTTCAGTCTTTAATTGGTTATCATTTTCTTTTATCTTGTGACCTTAATGTTTGCTACAGAGGCAATATTGTAAGGTGAAAATAAATGTAAGTTATATTCATATTTGTCATTCTAAATTTGGATAATTAATTCTTGATTCTGTAATTGGCAGGACTGTTTATATGCAAAAAGAGCCATTGGCTGGTTTTAAAAGGAATGGAAAAAAATAATTTTCTCCCTTCTGAATTATGCAAATCTTAAATAGAACAGTCAACATGTTTATTATCACTTCAGGTAGTTAAAGGTTAGTGTAATCACAACTGTATAGTTAATTCTTTTGGTATTGAAATAGTTTCTGAATTAACTAAGCTTGATCATTGTTTTTTTTCCTTCTTTTGCAGTTCAACAGACTTGGTATTTTAAGGGCTCATTTCTTCTCTGTTGTGGTTAATCACAAGATTCCTGAGGACATCACACCCAGGTTTAAGCTATCGATGCTTACATTTAAAATCTTGATGTGCAGCTATTTTATAAATACAATCTTTTGCTCTTATGATTGCCTCAATAAAAGAACCAGTTTTCAAAGTCTAAATTATTGGTAAACCATAAAGTAATGTTGTTATAATAAATATGTATTTCAACTTTCTTTTTCTTTTTTTTTTGCAACAGTTGAGAGGAAAATAGATTGTCAAGAATGTAAATTTATCCAGGTCATCAGGAATTGCACTATAATTATTATTAATGACTATGATCTCCTTTATCATGGCTCAATAATGGCTGCAGCTCAAGGATAAGGTGGTCCCCACGTGGTGTATTTAGGACTGGTGTTGAGCTAAAAGTAGTTAAGTTTGACCATGTAAATTTGAAATTATTAGGTTGGAATTACTGCAAGCATTGAGTGATAATGGGAAAGACATTTCATACTTTGAGGAAAGGACTGGTAAGGAACTAATTTAAATCATTTAACTTTTAGTCACAGTGTCTAAAGTTTTCTGTGCTTGCACAATTTTTGAGTCACTGTAGAGACTGTGCACCTTGCTATGGTTGGTTTCACAATCCTTGGTATCACCTGATTGTCATCATACCTCATACCTTTAACCCTACAACTTCCATGATCTGACTGTTAATTCTCCCCTCTAGCTGCTACATATTTCCTTGTAAATTGGTAACGAGAATTTGGTGTCAGATCAAGATAACAACTTTGGCATGACATGTTTGCTGGATAATGTTTAGATATTGTTGGGTGTTCCCATTGCCAAAAATATCCACCAAAACCAAAGTAGGAACAATTCTTGACTGTATTAGTTTCCAAATAAGCTTTACAATCATATACAGGCGACCATCCAAAAATTGTACAAGCGAACACAAAAAAGAGACAAAACCATGTGCTCACATCCGGGTTTTTTTTACACTTAATCATTTCATCTAAGCATCACTAAAATGTTTCATTTGAAAATTGAATAAACAGTGTCACATCCATTTCCGGCTGTAACATAGGGATAAGTTACTTGTTAATCACTTGAGGGAATTAAAGGGTTAAGGCTCAGATATGAATGAAGGGTTACAATAAAATCTGATTCGTGGTGGCCTGTAACACTTCTCACTGCTGTCTGTTTAGCCTGCAAGCTGGCTCTAATGTTTGGGTTTTTGCCTTACCACACAGCTGCCTTAACCCTTTACATCCTAACATCAGTATCTTTATTCTCCTTACTCTTTTCTATACATTTCCTTCAGCACTGACAATGAGAATTTGTTTAAAGATTAAAGCTTCTTTGGGTGACAATCATTGCCTTTATTCTCATGGTCTTAAGTAATGATTCAGCCACATTACTGTAAGGAGAAATTAGATGTTGGTCACTCTAAGGTTTAAAAGGGTTAATTACACAGCTGGTTATGGAAAAAGAGTTATTGAAATCCCTGTATTGAATGATATATATTTGAAGGTGTGATGTATATGATGTAGTTTGAAATATGGTTGATTCTTTGGGTGTAATACAGATGTCTTATTTGCCAAAACTATTTCACAACTTCTCTTAAATCTTTATATTATTCTTTCTTGATTTTGGAAAGGTCCTTTTCTGTTATCTTGGATGCCAGAAGTGATGCAAAAAGGCAGGTCAGTATTTATCATTTACCTTCAGGTCTCTTTGTAAGAAAAGAACTTCTAATAATTATTAATATTACTTTAATATTACTGTTTGTGCCAACTGCAGCAAAAATCAAAGAGATTATTTGCAGGTTTGGAATGTTCATCCATTAACTCTTGTTGCAGTAGAACCTCACTGACTCGAACTCCCCAGGGATACAAAAAATGGTTTGAATTAGAGAGGGTTTGAGTTAGCTGTTTGTATATAACTGAGAAAGTGGGTCAAGGGTGGTCAGATCTTGTTTGAGGTACTGGGGGGAGAGGGGTTTGAGTGAGCTCAGTTTGAGTTAGTGGTGTGTTCTACTGTAAATTTTTATCACACTGTGCAACCAATATTCAGTTGTAGCTCTCCATTTCCCATGAGTGAAAGAACTCGCACATCATTAAAATCTTTGTCAAAGCTGTAGCTCGTGTTTTAAGCAGGTCTTACCTTCTGATGTTTGAAATGTTTCTAGAAGATGTGACAACCTTCTTTTTCTAGAGGACTGATTAGTTGTTTCTTTGTTATCTCATAGTATTTTTAACTAATGGTCTTGATATTATTTCATTTTTGCTTATACCCACAGAATGATTTTTTTCATGCCTCTCCTTATCAATGTAATTCACTACAACTCAAGTTTCCTTGATGAGGATATCATCTCTGGCATTGTCAGGTAATCTGATTGTAGCACATGTGCCTTTCAAGTACTGAGGAAGAAAACAAAAAAAATGTTTTACATAATTCAAATCATTGACACATGCAAATCTCCTTGTAGCTTAAAAGACTGGTTTTCTTTGAGCCCAGCAATAATCATACAACATCATACAACTACCTACATTTACTTGCCTTCTAGAAGGCCTTCATGATAAGTACTTTTGCATGAGTGTTTCTTGGCTGGCAGGGAAAGTATGGGGCCTTCAGCAATGCAATCTAGCAAGAGGCCTACCGGGGATCCAGCACTAATTTTTGATGCCAGAACCCCAGCAAACATCTCCCAGACACACCTCAAATCTTCCTGGGGTCAAAGAAATGCAGGTCTAGCAGCACTACTAATCAGGGCCTGCTTACACACTACCCATTTCCCAAATGCTTTGTCATCTTTTCTAGCCTGGGTCTTGTGCACTGATTGGCACAACTGAATTTAGGTAGCATTATTCAATGATTGTCTGCCATAATATGGTAACCATGGTCACACTATAATGATACTTATTTTGCATTTTTATAATTTTTTCCTGCCAGGCAAACCTGTCATCTTTCAAGAACAACTAAAGAGGAAGGAGAAGTTGAGGTTATTGTAATTTTTTTATCATCCAAATGCACTATAAAGCTTAAACTGTGATATCAAGGACCCTGCTCTGATACAAGGGGTGGCAAACAGTAAATTTGAGTCTTGTGAGATATCAGGACCCCTGTTTTAAAATCTGAGATGGTGCCCAACCAAATTGCCACTTGTTCATGATGAAGGGCTAATATTCTCAACAAAAGCTCTAGAAACTCTTTGCAGTGGCCAACTTTCATTTATTTATCAACTCTGTTGATAAAACCATATCATCTTGTTATACCCCACTAATGCAGCACCAACATTTCATTTAATGTTTATAAACTTACCCCCTTTATGCCAGTTGTAGCTACACAACTCCTTCCTTCTTCAATTTTATGATGTGAAAATTATTTCCACACTAGTTTTGTATTATTAACTTTTATTCTGTAGCTGTGCCTGTGTTTGCTGGATGCTGTGGTCCGTTACAGTTGTCTGCCGTCCAATACATTGTTTGAGTTCATAGCCACAGCCTGCCGGGCTGTTAACATCGAAAAGTTTTGTCAGCGCAGCTGGAAGGTGATTGAACTGTCAAGAGACCTAACTAAAGGCTGCATGTACTTTTTCAATATCTGAGAAATACTATTGCTCAAATGTTTTTTAGGGAAAAAGGAAGGATTTTTTTGATTCATTCACTTGACCAGTGATTTTTTTCTTTTTGCGCTGCAGTTGACTCTAGCTGAATTATATGGTTATGATAATACGCCCACACAATTCTTGATGTGTCTCTCCTTTGCAAATCATGATTTTACCGCAAAATCTTAGTCATTTTTCAGCAGGAGTGGGGGGTGCAATTGTTGTCTGGGGAAGCTCAAAATGTGTTTCTTGCAACATTTTCGTTGTGCCTCTTTCAACAAGATTTCTCTCTCTGTAAAGCTTAAGCTTATCTTTATATTTCAGATAATGAGAAATTTGCTTGGAACTCATCTGGGTCACAGTGGAGTGTACACCATGTGTAATGTTTTGGAAGACAGGTAGAGATTAAGCAAAATCAGTACCGACTGTACATTTTATTTCCTCTACGTTTCAGTACAATATTGCATTCTCGTGCTGATCATGCATGATGTCACCTGAAAATTTTATGTGTTTCAATTTCTACAGATTTTTCAGATCGAACTCCAGAATCAAAATCGCGCAAAATATACAAAAACTTTACCCATTCCCTTTCTCCTCTCATTCGTGAATCGCCCTTTGCCCTCACCCATCGCTCTTGCATTAATGAAAAAAAATTAACGCCTGTTTCTGAGGCTCACTGATTCAACGGGAGGCGCTTAAATTTGAGGATTGTCGGTATGAGTCATTACAGTAGCGAGAGTCATCACGCTACTGTACAGTCATCACGGTAGCGAGAGGTCACTCATATTGAAGAAATGTAAAATGGTTTCCGTGTTTACATAGCCTGATGTAAACACTTTGGAGGTTGGGAGAACACGAGATAAGCTGGAAACCACTCCGCTTCGCGTCGTGGTTTCCAGCTTATCGAGTGTTCTCCCAACCTCTCAAGTGTTTACATCAGGCTATGTAAACACGGAAACCATTTTACATTTCTTTTTTAAAATAACTAATGAAAGAGCCTCTTCTTGCAACGAAGGAAAGCGACGTGCTTGTTGTTGTTCATTTGGCTTTTCAGCCGTACTTGAATACTGGGAAAATTAAACTCCAAAGAAAAATTAGGAAAATCTTCTTCCATTACTGTACTCAAAACAAACTTAAAGAAACTGAGTTACTGCTAAATAAATAGCCGGGAGAACTCCGCGAGAAGATTCAGTATGAAAACCGTGTTTACATACCCTCATGTAAAATGGTTTTATGGCCAATCAGAGCGCGCGTATTATTTGAATTATTTTATAAATCACCTTTGCAAGTTGCCGTCACTTGAAATAGAAAGTCTTTCACTCCGTGTAATTTTTCGTATCTGTTGGATATTAAATGATAAGGTCAACCGAACGCCACAGATCACATGGGCTATCTAACATCTTATAGTCAAAGTGCTCTGGTTGAAATGTGGAGAAATAATTTATGCTCGTGTCTATGTAGTGATAACAGAAGCGACGCCATGCTGTTAAGAGGCTCTGTGTTCTTCATTGGAATGTGTCTGTGGGGGTCACAGCGAGTGCCAAACCTCAAGTACTCCAGTTCCACTGTTTTACCTTCTATGCTACAGGTAGGAATTTCTTCTTATTACACTGCTTTCAAGAACACTGTGGATCTGCTACTGAGTATCGAAAGTCATCCGAGATTTTGTTGGTTTTCCTTCGCCTCAAACTTTGATTGGTCTTAAAAAATTCACACCATTCCGTTAACCATTTAGATTCAAAACTGAAATCAATTATGACTTCATCACTCGAGTAAACTAGATGTTTAACTTTAACGCAGATATGATCATGGTAGTGATCGTCACAAAATAAATAATCTGAGCTGAAGTTTAATAAGTGATGGTTTAAAGAAGGTGTAAAATCCGCCAAGAAAACTTATGGTCGCCTGCCTGGTTTCTGTCGTTCGTCTGTTGGGATACTGTTGTCTCTAGTAGAGTACTAGTATTCAATTTTGGATCTGGCGACTAAAGTCGGACGCAAGTGTCTAAAATCGGGCACTGGTGTCTAAAATCGAACAGTAGTGTCTAAAATCGAACAGTAGTGTCTAAAATCTGACCTTAGTGTCCAAAATCGGGCAGTATTGTATAAAAATGAGATGCTAGTGTCTAATATCGGCCACAGGCGTCCAAAATGGAACACTATTACATAAGTTCATGTAGTGCTCTGATTGATTGTTTCTAAAGTGACGGTTTAAACATCGGTGAATTTCTGCGATGCTTCCGGGGTTATAGTCGGCTGCTTTTACCCTTCTTACCCGCTGACATCTGATTAAAAATTCTCCCTTGTGACTCTCTATACATTTCCTTGTAAATCGGACAAAGGAATCTGGGGTTACATGAAGATAACACCTATTAGCCCATAAGTCTGACTGCTCTTATTAAATTTGTGCAGGATAACGTGGTGAAATCACCAAGAGAAGTTTTATCAATTACTTCTCAGAACTCAAGGGTTATAGCTATCTGAACCTCCCTTTTTTTCATCTCCAGGCTTTGTCGTGCCATCTCAGCTTGGTGGCCCTGGAAGTGACCCTCTCCCTACAGAGACTTGTGAAGAAGTATGGTCAAGAACTTCATGTTGTGGCCTGGGATGCGGTGTTAGATATCATTGAAGCTCTGCAACAAGAGATCGAGGTATGAAAGGACCTTTATTAAGAGGTCTTGATAACGGGAAGGGAGGGGCTGCTGGGGGCGGTTGTCCCTTGCAAGCTTTTGAAAGCTTGACTAATGTAATTTTGTGATCTTAGTTTGACTTTTTCAAGTTCGCCAATCGAAGTCTGTGTGAATCTTTTCCATCATTAGCCTTCCTAGTTCCTAAGCAATTCATTTTCTTTTCTGCGAAAGATTCGAGGTATCTTAAGAAGAAAATCTTCGGAGATTTTAAAGTTTATGTAGCTTTCTGTTCCTAAAAAGTCAAACCGGTTATTCTGTAATTATTGTCGTTGTAGGAAATTAGCCCGCCCGATAATGTCCTGATTGAAAATCTTCACATCCTGTTGTTCAATGTAGAAGATCTCTACGAGAGTGGAAAGTTTAATGGGCCTGAAGAAAGGTTCTTTGCTTTGGTGGAGAAGAGTGCTGGAATGTTACCTGTAAGTAACAGAACACGAGTGATCCCCTCAGGTCATTCCCTAGTATTATACTGCGCATCCTAACGTGTGATCAGCAGGCGCTCGTTGGATCGATAAACGTCTTGTTCTCCTAAACAAAAACGGTTAAGTTTTCCTTGCTTCTTTTTGTCCTCAATTGAGCGACAACTTTCTTTCTCCTAGAGAATTTAAACTAAATAGCGACCAATTTTTTTGAGAAGAGCACTTGTTTAGGAAAACTTTCAAGTGGAATTTTTTCTTTGTCCCACGCTCGTGACAAGACGAAAAAAACATCTCTCTCTGTTTTATAGTTGTTGATATTGTTTTCATTTGTTGTCATGGTAACTATGATTTATGTTAGTCTTGCTTCTCTTGCAGGATCGTTCTCTTCAAATCTTAATTTCATACAAAGCCCAGTCAGTGCATCCTGCTCACGTTGGATGGCTCGTGAATCTTCACGATCTTATGGAAAAATACTTCAGGTACCGTTATTACCGTGTGCAGTTTCTTTCCTTGATGCAAATGGGGCTGTCGCATGGACGCTTTCTTCCTGAGGTTCCCTTGAGCCAACCTCGTTTGTTATGTACTCTCTCCTCCTGGGAACGAAGTTGCTGTTGAGCTTCATTTACATGTTTATAGAGCGCTTTCCAAGTGAGTCGCATAACAATAAAACCAAGGTTACCACAACTGGAGATCAGAACAAGATTTTAGATTAAAAGGAGGCATGCAATTTGCCTCAACGTAAAGAAAAATGCGAGAGACTGTAATTCGCGCTTGGGCTTTTTTTTACGTTTGAGTGGTTCAGAATTGGTGCAAATTTTCTTGGCCCATGACAGGGCTCTGTAAAAGAAAATCATTTTAACTTCAGTCTCGTTTGACTCTCAGCGAAAATTGCTGTAAAGTACACAAAAGGAGGCGCAAAATTCGCATTGTTTGATCAATATTGATGCACGTGTGTGGTTATGGCCAAGACAAACCCAACAGCGTCTCCTAAGGAAATGAAATACAAATACAAATCCTGTAGTTTCATTCATACCAGTGAAAAATGTTTCTCTCTCCTTCCAGATATGAAATCCGCACAAGTGTAAGAGTGAAAGCGCTGACTGTCCTTTCATCGGTGCTTACATCATATGGCCACTGGTATGAGGTGGGTTGATGTGCAGTAGTTCAAGTCATGTCTAACGCTACGGGCGGTCCATGAATGCAACTGATTATCTCGTTGTCTGCCGCGTGAAGCGCCTTGAATTATTGATACCCCCTAGAGGTAGAGGTTCCTTTCAGAGGATTTATTTTGAGACCACACAAAACTGAACCAGGGGGTTGTATCATGATTTTCCATTTCGAACTTTCAACAAATTTCCCGTTTTTTTTCAGTTCAGCAATTCTGTGTATGGTTTCTATTTGTACGCTTGTGTTTTCATGAACGCAAAGATGTTTTTGTTGCTAAAGAATTACCAGTAAGGTAAAGAAAGGGTCTGCATTTCAAAATGTCGTGGAAAAGCTTCCTTGACTCAACTTCTCAAATTGCAAGAACTGTGTAGCCAGGAGGAAACTTAACATAAAGGAAAATTCCTCACGTCTGTCATACATAACTCCTTTGTCCTAATCAATCTTCGTAGGAAGAGTTGTTGGAGCATGCAGTGTTACCATACCTTATTCACATTCCTGAAGACCAAGATGTAACAGTACGCAATGTAGCTGTGCAGATATTGCTGGACTTGTGTCAGATGTCAGACTCTCAGAAGTGTCAAGACTTCTTGGACATAATCGAGAAGGTACCGACTGAAAATAGGCAACATCTGTTGTGCGTCCTTTTGTATTGATAAAAGTGTCTTTCCAAGGCTGAATTAATTTTAACATCGATGATTCGCACATAACTGGGTTAGTTTTGTCCAGATGCGACTTTGAGAAACTTTCAATGTAGGGTCAAACATAATTGCATTGGTTTTGCTCTTCGTGACTTTGCCAACTGGGTTTTCCTGTAGATCAAGCATTTTTTTATTGTTCAGGCTTACTGAGTTTTCATGGGCTTCTTGGGATGTCTTCCTTTTTCTGATTGGTCATTGACATTGATTGTACTTTCACGATGCCCAATTGAACTGCTCTTTACCCTTTGAATTTTTGAACATTAAGGACCAGAAGTATGATGAGATATGTAGCCAGTGGTCTGTGTTTCTGTGTTGTGATTAAGAATTCCTTCGTGTTCCTCTGTCACCGTTTAAAACAAATGAGAACCACGAAAGATATGCAGTTATACCAAGCGGATTCCACATCGTGTGTAAATTATTTAATGTTGTTGTCATTGCAGGTTATCAGTAGGCACGTGGAGCTGCAAGGAAAGAGTCCTCCACTAGAACAGCAGGAACAGGTATGAACCGATGGGGTACAAACTAAGCTCTTTCTTCAATCTGTTCTGTTACTTGGTTAAAAACTCGCGCCACCTTGTGTTCAGTCTTTTGCGAGGTAACTTGATCCGTTCACTCACGTTTTCCGGAGCATTTTCATTTAGTGCTGTTACAATGACTCCTACCAGCCATTGTAATTACTTTGCGAGATTCAATGGAAAAGTGCTCCAATCAGTAAATGAGTACTTTTAGGTTGTGGGCGTGAGCCTATTCGTACCGTTGAAAAGATGAAAAGCAACTGTACTTGCAATAATAAGGACCACATGTGAAAGAGGGTTTATGGTAAACTTCATTGAATGTAATCGTTGCGTTTTTACTCATGTGCAGATGCTGCAAGAGGAAAAAGAACTAAAGGATGTGAAGACAGCGGTCAGCGGACTGGTCGAAGTGTTTAAGGTAAAACACTAAGTTATTATCTTTGAGTGATTGCAACTGAATCCCACAGGAATGAAATCACAATTCTCAGCTTTTTGCAAGTCTATTCGTTTTCAGGTTGTAACAAAGAGGCACTTAGTCTGCCTCTTTTCACCCCATGGTGTAAATTGAATCCGAAAATTGCGAGGAAGTGCTGTAACCAGTGCGATGAACTAGAATCCTTTAGGAGGGGTTGTGATTAGGGGTGAATTAGGGACGAAGGCTTTCAAGAAAGGTATAAGCTCATTCGAGTATTTACGTTATTTGATCTTTCTACAGCTCAAGTTGTTTCGTTTACCGCATGGTCACGCTGTACGGACATTTGAATTGTTGGTCTCTCACGTGAAGGCGCACTATAACCATTGTTACAGTACTTACATTGCAAGTGTCATCAGGAACTTGGTAAGCTTTGTTTCTCTTCTATTGGTTCAATTATGCAGTAAGGGGAGTGGGGTGGGGGGGGGAAGGGGGTGGAGTGTGGGGGGATATATCATATTGGATCACATTGTGAACAGTTTTCCCTTGTCATGGTAAGATGTCTCGGCTACTTTTGCAACTGGTTGTTGCATTTTGATCGGGATTTATTGTTTATGCTACTGTCAAAGATGATTTCGCTCTCCCCGGTAATCATGCCATACGATTTACTTACGGCTATGTCAGATTTTCATCTTTTTTTTTCTGGAGATCAAACAATACCTCGTGAGCCTTGTCCTCATGAATAAGACGCATAAGAATGTACCGACGTGATAGATTTAGGTACCAATAATTTCATATGAGATACAAATCAACCACAAAACAAACTTAGCATGATTCAAATCGCCTTGAGTCAGAGTGATTATTCAATTAAAAAAATGTATGATCAAATGATTCAGACCAAGATCAAGTTTACCATATTTGATGATGGCAGAAAGTTCCTTGTACAAGGGAAGAGCCCTAAAATGTACTTGAAAACACCAAAAAGAAACAAGGATTATTGAGCTGATAGCAACTGACACAGGTGATACGCGAGCGACCGTAAGGTGCTAAATTGATATTGTACTGTACTTTCCTTTAAAACTGATACTATAATGTGCTATATCCTAAAGGCCTTTGAGTGCTTTCTGAGTTTACGCTGTGACTCCAGTTTACGGCTGGGTTTGTCTGATGCCAGTGAAGAAGGAGAAGAAGAAGAAAGGAGTTCTAGGTTCAGCCCCTACTTTACTTGTTTACAGAGGTAAGCGCTTTTATATTTAGACATTGAGTAATCAACTAGCTTCAGAAACTTCACTTTTAGTTATCCGAATAGTTGCAACTGGTATGACTTTTAATCGAGGAAACGGTTACTCACGTCGAAAGGATTTTCAGAGGTTTTCAAATCTTTTTTTTAATCTCAGAAGAGCTGGGAAGGTCTGTACGGCATATATGGATCATTTTAACCTTAAGTGTTCTAAAAAATTGAGAAGCTGAGCAAATAATCATCGATAGACCAAGTGCTGCAAGGATTAAAACGGGGAAAATCTACTGCTCACAGAAAAACTCAGATTCCTTTATCTTGACTCTTGCCGGAAAATATATCTGTCTTTGAAGAAGTTATGACATGAAAAGATATGCCTATAGCCATTCATCCGCCTTAAGTCGGGGCTAATTAACCTGATTAACATGCTAACGAACCAATTTCCGAAGATGAGTTTGAATGGACTTTGTAGGGGAAACTAGAGAAGGTTTGTTAGTGTTGAAAGGTAATATCTGTGTTGATGATGATAATGAACGTAAGCCATCACAACATAAGAAAGGTTCAATATTCAAACATTGCTCTAAACATTCCAAGGTTACCCTTGTCACCACCAATAATGATCATTAAAACATGGTGTGGAACTACGTCACGAGCAAAATAAAAGAGACCCATTGAAAAAAATAAGAAACATATATCATTGATTATTAATTTTTATTCTTTTTCAAATGACTTACCGAAACTACACTCAACTTTATTGAAAGCCTTTGTCTACATATCTATCAAGTGACGTATAGATACCAACTGGATTCTTTTAAAGGCTCTACTCGTACCTTGCCGATCTTTCAGAAACGTTTTCAGAAGTCCCTTCTCCCTCTCCCTTCGGACTTTCTACTGTTACGTCATGAAACCTCCGTCGTAAATCTTAAAGCCCACTTTTTACATAACAAGAAGAACATCAGCACACTAAATTGTACCCATAAAAATTTTTTGACAGAATTACATTTACTTGCAACTTCATGAAATGGGTCTGAATCGGAAAAAAGGAAAGAGCAAGTAGATTAATTAAAGAAAACATGTTTATACCAGCAAATGTTATATCCAGCTTTATGGACGTATTCGTGCTATTTTTCAGTACTGGTTTGTTTCTTCACGGCTTTAGTGCGTTACAAGAATAACTTATTCATACCTTGGTCTCATTGGTTGCACCACTATACCATCCTGTTTATGGATGAATTGAAAAAATATTTCAATTAATACCTAAATATTTTTCCAGTTGGCTTGTTAGCTCAATTGGTAGAGCGCTGCACCGGTATCGCAGAGGTCATGGGTTCAAATCCCGTACGGGCCTGAAATTTTTTTCAGGTCCTACTTACAACTACTAGTTTCAGTAGTGTTCTTAGCTGCGAGGATCTTCTAATTTCATCTTTCCACCGCAGTGCAAATATGTGAATTTTCATATATCTAAAATCTTCATTCACTCGGATGTTTATTTGTACCCAATTCATTGACCAGCTCCCAGTTGGCTTGTTAGCTCAATTGGTAGAGCGCTGCACCGGTATCGCAGAGGTCATGGGTTCAAATCCCGTACGGGCCTGAAATTTTTTTTTTTCAGGTCCTACTTACAACTACTAGTTTCAGTAGTGTTCTTAGCTGCGAGGATCTTCTAATTTCATCTTTCCACCGCAGTGCAAATATGTGAATTTTCATATATCTAAAATATTTTGAAGCTTTTAATACGAATGAATACTTCACTGGTTTGAATTTGGTGAGCCCCATCACTTGCCTGTACAGAAGAGAGACTTTGAGCAATTGCATTTGTGTCTGTCAACCATGCCTGCAAAGTAAAAGAGAATGTAACTTTCGGAACTTGCTGTTAAAAATCATACGTCACTCTTTTGTTATCATGCTCTTGTCAGTGGTATGCGTGCCCATGTGCTTTCTTTTCATTATTATCGCTTGTGTCTCGTTGTGCTGTTTTCAGAAATAAGACTTTATTTGAGACTTCGAGATGGGGATGAAAATCGTAAACAATACCCTACTTACACCAATGTTGGACTCTCCTTTACAGAATTGACGTGTCTCTGATGTGTCAAATTAGTTAATTTTAATTTACAATATGTGGGTTTCCATACCATTTGAAGAACATGCTGTCGAATTGCCATATTTTCTATCTTAACTTGCAATTTAATGTCTTTCCTGAAAAAGAAAATAAATAAGAAATTGATAAAAAAATTGATTCATGAAAAGTAATTTTTGTACGAACAAATTTCATTTCTTTTCATGTAATTAGACGGATTTGAGCCCTCGTTTTGGTCTGTTGATTTGTCGTACAGCTTGAATACTTCACAGAAATAACTTACCAAGACCTTGGCCTCAATGCATGTACCACTGCACCATCCTGTTAATTGTAGAATTTACATAATAATACCATTAATATGCAAACGTTTCTTAGTCATGGAACCTCTACAGAGAAATTTTGAAATGCCTTAAATACTCAGTTATTTTTATGTTTTTGTTCATGGATTTTATTTCATTTTATTTGGGAATCTGATTATTTGAAAAACTGGCATTAACTTTCTGGACTAATCAAATAACGAAGTAAAGCCAAATATTTTGTCTAATATTAATCTTGTATGATATTTGCAACATCTTTACAATATTAAAAATTAAATCAATGAATCTTGTTATTTGGACGGCATTTCGTAGTTTAAGATGAAGTATATTTTGAAACTAGTGTTGGCAATCTTTGCAATGTTATAAAGCCTGAAAACCCCATGCAGTCAATGAGACAGAATTGACTGATAAGATCGAGCGTACCAGTGTTACTGCTAAAGTGACTAATAAGGCATAATGATGTGGGAGCACACTTTACTAGTTTTATTTATTTTTGTGCAAAGCGGTACCGGAGCAAAAACAATAGGACATAAGTCCCCTACTAGGTTTAAGCTCCAACCCAACCCAATGATGTTTGATGATAAATATCATGAGGGCATTACTTGCCTGTACTGAGGAGAGGCTTTGTGGAATTGCATTTGTATTAGTCAACAATGCCTGCAATGTAAAAGAGAAGTAACTTTCGGACCTTCCTGCTAAAGATCATACACCACTCTGTTGTTTTCATGTTCCTATCAGTGGTATGCATGCGCATGTGTTTTTCTTACCATTATTATCTCCTGATGTGTCTCGTTGGACTATCCTCACAATGAAACTTTGTTTGAGGCTTCGTGATGGTGATGAAAATCGTAAACCTTACTTACATTAATGTTGGACTCTCCCTTACAGAATTGGCCTGTCTCTGATGTGTCAAATTAGTTAATTTTAATGTACAATATGTGGGTTTTGTTTCCATACCATTTGAGGAACTTGCAAATTTATATTATTCCTGAAAAGAAAAATAAAATGGAAAGAAGATTAATTAAAGTAACCATTGTACCAAAAATGTTAATTCCAGTTTAAAAGGCAAAATGCTGTCCATTTCCTACATGAGAGGTTTGCAGATCGGTACCTTCCACACTTTTAATATGGCGGCCATCTTTTTTAATTTCTACTTATCAATGTTTGAGCAGTTTCCTTTCCTATCTCTACTCTTTCATACTTGAAATATATATTTTGTGTTAAATTAAAGAGCTTGGGAAGCTACGACTGATCCATATACACATGCACTCAGCAAGCTGTAAGATTTATTCGTTAGCAATCCTTAACATTGTTCCATCGCACTACTTTAGACAACAGCAGTCAAACAGAGAGCTTGGTTTTAAAAAAAAGCTATACAACTACAACCAGGGATGTAAAATTGACTTAGTTTGAACGAGGATATCATTAGTTCGTCTGTATTTCCTACGCAATTATAAAATAATGTCCAAAAATAAGACAATCTTTTCAGGTTTTTCAGAACTATTGTAACATCGCTTCAGCAGTACGATTCTTTGATTATTAAAGATCTCGGCCCCTACAACAGAGGGACGATTAAACGTAGTAAATGAAGCTAAGCTCTCAAAATGAATTATACTAGTCACACAGAGAAACTCACGGTTGACGAATGAGTGTTGTTCTTTGGTGTCCGCGGAAGAGTGATTGCATTACTTGAATTAAATTCTTGAGTCCCAGTGATGGTCTCGTTAAGTCCACAAAGCCTTAGTTTCTCTTCAGCCTGTCTTTAGCACGGGTCTAGTCCTCTTAGGGAAATGCGCCGACGAAAGGGCATGAGGATAAGAAAAGCGCATGTGCATGTGTACTCAGCGCTTTCAATAAGATTTGGCACCGCCGGAGCTCCGGCGTGTATTCTGCTGTGAATCGCCGGGTAAACTTTGGAAGCCTTCAAGCAAACTCACGAAGTGAGACCTAAAACACCACGAGACCTTCTAGAGTTCTTTCAGTCGAACACAAGATAAATGCTTCCTTGAATCGATACACTTGTTCGATATCCCTTGTAACACCAAGTACTGATTCCTGCTCCTAAGTATGGCTTTTCCAAACAACAGATGAACACTAACAAAAAGTGAGAGAAAAAGAATAAGAATGAGTAATGTACTCTGTATGAAACAACTCATATAGTCAGACACTTGTTAAAATTTGCTTCCAAGATTCAATTCCTTTCCGCGTAGCAATCGCAGGGAAACGATAAGGCCTAACAATTGATGGCGGTCCTCTGCCGCATTCATATCAAAGGAAGTTCCAAATGCACCTGCGTTGCAGCAACTCTACTCTAAATTGTAGCATACTTTCCATAATTCTCCCAGTAATTTTCTTTTCTTGTTAAGTTCGCAAAACTCTTAGTTCTTGGGGCAGCATCATCGTGTTAATCATAATCTGGAACAGATTTCCTTCCGTTTTTCGAGTGCAGCTAATCCTGCTAAAAGAAACAAAACTTGGAATAGAGAATGTCCTTTGTGCTGAATCATGTTAAGTTACACGCAGGGGGATTAAAGATCAGTTCAATGTATTCGCCAGCTTTCACTACGAAGTATACGTTGTAAGACGTCGGAACTCGTTAGGAAATAGCTGATGACATTGGTCTTTACGTAACTATCTCTTTCAGTTCATTCAAGGCACAGCTACTCAGTTACTATAAGTAATCACTCTGTAAATCATATGACCCTGAAGATCCTCGCTCATTTAAGTCTATCTGCACAAGTTGCAACAAAGCCCGTAATCTGACTATAAACATTGACTGTTGCTACTAACTACCATTAATATTTATTGCAGTTTTTATTTCAATTTTATGTGCTCCGCCTGTATTGTACCATTTACATTTTTTGTTTTGTTGATGTATATTTAATATTAAGTTGGCGAAGCTAATAAAATAAAATGAAATCTACCCAGAGCCCTATCACGGAAAGCCTCAAATTGCATGCTATAGTTTGTCGTTAAAACAAGTTGTTTCCAATGTTTGTGAAATCTAAACTTAGAATCTTCCTTTAGTCAATCAGAATGAAGATAGTAATTAATATCCAGTGTTGCTATCTTCATTACCTGGTAACAAGTATCATTCTTAAAAACATCCACCAATTTTTCATTATTGACCATTGCGTATTTTTGAGATCACGCAACTCCAATTGGACGATACTTTTCAATACTGTTGTAAATCTTCCAGCACTTAATGGTTTCTCAAACGAACCATTTTCGTCTTTTGCGAAGTTGTGTATCATAATTGCTTGCCGTGCTCTATTCCCTCGTACAGTCACACAACTGAAAATGGATCGCTTTTTCCGTGTGCCCCGTTTGGTTAAAATTTTTCACAGCAAACAAAATTTAATTTTTGACCAAAATATTGAGTAGGACATAATCCTCAGAATTAAATAGACGACAAAAAGATGGTAAATCCTAAGTTCGGTCATCGTATAAGGGGAAATATGTGTGAAAGATATTCATCGGGAGCGTGGAATAAAAAAATGGACTGCTTCACGAGTAATGGAACCTCAAAGCTTCCGATTATGTAGTCGGATAATTCACCTCCTGATTCACAGAGAAATCGTTGGTAACGTATGTGATTGACGTGCTGCATACTGTTAGGATCAGCAATGTCGAAAGCGTCGCGTGTGAATACATCTAAAAGATTGCAAATCGGAAAAAAAAATGTTACTCATCCAGACCTCGCTTTTATACGTTTGTCAATAGATTGTAACTGACATATTTTACTTTTGTATTCAGACTTTGATGGTATTAGTGCATACTTTATGTGTTACCGTTTCATTTCAGTGACTCTGACACAAAAGCGTCGTCATCGTCACATCTTGCTTTGATATCTTACTCTGACGTGTTTCAAGCCATTTTGAACTGCTTGCAGTATGTGAGTACACTTTTTCTTTTTTCATAGTTTAACAGCCAATTTAAGAGATGACCAGATGGTCTTCGTCGACCCTTAACAGACGAAAAACAGCAACAATTTGCGAGTGTTATTCTGTTTATTTACATATTTAAAGATATTTTTTGTGATCATCATTTTGTCTTGTAGGAGTGGGACTGGACAGTACTGGAGCATGTTTTGAGTGGACTACCGGAGGTCCTTCAAAATAAGAGCCTTATTCTATCAGCTAATCCCGCGTTAAATACCATGACGTCGGTATTGTGCAATATGGTGAGAGTTTTTTGTGGGCCTGTTCAGCCACCGGTCTCCTCACCCCAACCTCCCGAGAGGCGCTTAGGCGAGAGAGAAAGGGTGTCTTTCGGGGCATTGGAGCGAGGAGATGGCCGACATCTTCTTGGCTTCAACAACATGAGTTAGAACCATAAAGTTTTAACTTTAAAGCGAGGTTAAGGGGCTTATTTGGATGTACATGAAAAGATATTGACAATAAGTTTGTCCACTATTATCTGAGAGGTGTACAAACTTAACCAAAGTAATTATGAAGTACAGTTGAACACTGTACTCTCTCGCTGGTTTTCTTTCATTTCTTTTTTCTTGAGATCTTATTAATCTTTCAACGCTTCATACGACCCGTAGGTTTCGGAACCTTCTTTCATCCTGGATCTTCGTCGTGTTCCTCCCGGTGTCGGGAGAGTAGGACTTCAGGCTTTGATTTTTCCAGTAAGTATCAATTATGTATATAACGTCTCCAATTAGAGCGCAGCTCGATTGAAATAGGTAAAATCATTGTCTGTGTGGTTACATCTGTGGGTCAGGCCATTCGAAGTAATGGCAATGACCTAAGGAGTACTCTTCATAAAAAGTGCGAGAACATGCAAGTGGCAGGGAGGTTACTTGCAATGTAACAACTTTTCACCGAGGGAGAGCAGACATATTCCGATTTTATTAGACCCACAGAAACTGAAGATCATCACTGGCGGTCAAAGGGCAGCTGGCTCTCGTAGCTAACTTTCCTTTTTTATTTTAAAAGGTTTTATCGGTTCTTGCTACATACCACTCCAACCTGGACAGGGGACGGCAGGTGAGATTCCATCTTATCGATTCCTATCAGGGCCACACTGGAAAATTAAACTTGCTCAATATTACCAAGGAATTTTCCGGAGTATAAGGTGATCACTTTTTATCCTTGGGAAGTCCTTGGGAAAACAGATGCGTTGACTGTGACTGAACTTTCAGCAATACTCCTTTTCAGAATTACTCTCACACGGACCACACAATTTGCACGGTAAACACGGTCCTCCCTTTCAGACACGATCAAATATTGATCCTGGGCCTAGACATCAACCGTGAGATCGATTCCACAATTTCCGCATTGGATGCGTCTTATGCTTTTACGACAATAACAAAAATGTGATCTATATTTTAGTTCGAGTTGGTGAGGACTTTGGAGTTGGGTTTAGTGACCAAGTGTGCTGTCTTATGTGTCTCTTCACTCACCCTGTGCACCATGGAAATGCAAGCAGTTATGAAAAGGCAAGCTAATCAAATCCAAGGCTCTCAATACAAATAACTCGAGTTTTAAATGTGAGATTATAGAATTAATAGAATTTAATAGAATTTAAGAATGGCGCTATGTGACAAACCTGGAGGTTTGGTGAAAAAGGCCGCCACAAAATAGGAGAAACAATCACGAAAATACAGAGATGTTTGCTTTTGTGTTTAACCCTTTAACTACCATGAATGACCAAGACATAATTTCTCCTAACAATATCAATACAATATCAAGCAGATAAGTGATGAGAATACGAAAAATATTAACTAGGGGATTTTTAGTTGATCCAATACTAAGTTCTCCAGACTAACATCAGAAAAACTATATGGCAGACAGTAAGAAGAATTACCAATGAGATCTTGAGAGTTAAAGGGTTAAGTGACTGACGGCAGACTGCAAGGGCCGTTTATTTAAACAAAGTTTAGCCGTTGTTTAACAAAACCGCGTTTTAAACTATCTTGAATTCAGCTGAATCTTTTATCTGAACATTTATGTTTGTGAGCATTGTCAAGAGCGCCGAAAGCAGTGGGAGGACATTCATTTAATGAAAACAACCTCCTTATAAAGAATGCGTAAGGTCCACTGCTTGCATAAAATCGCGCTTTGGGTTACCCATCTTATAAGTAACCGGCCCAAAGAGTTATTGATTTCCAGGTTTTTTCTTAATGGATGGGACCCTAATTTTGTCACAGTTTTAAAGGTTACCTAACCCTAAGTAAAAATTTCTCGGTGTTTTGTCTTTATTTCCAGTCTTCTTCCAGCTCTTTTAGTGCGGTTGACTCAGATCTCCGCAACTGTTGCCATGGCAGCACCCATGCTGGAGTTCCTTTCAGGTAAAACTATTTATCTCAGGATTGAAAATGAGTCTTGAATAATTGTAAAGCATAGAGACTTGCAAATTTAAAAACTCAAGAGCTGCAATAAGTTTGGAGAGTACAAATTAAGTAACGGCCGGGTACAAGTGTGGCGCTTAATTGCCAGTGGAAACCTTTCAAAGCATCAAAAATTTATGTGAAGTCTTAGCAAACCTTTTCACAGCGTGATCAAAGAATTTTCAGGTTTAGAGAAAAATTCTCGGCAACACCTTCTCTGCTCAGGCCTTGTAATTTTACGCATTACGTTAGGTCTTGAAATTTTTGAATGTTGATTTTGAAACAGTCTGAAAAATCTCACAACTTTCACACACAAATGTGTATGAGAGTTATTACCCTTCGATGACACTAACTATGTATTTGCGAGTTTATTGCTTTTTTTTGTTGTTTTCTGAAGGTCTTGTTCATCTTCCACATCTGTACGCCAGTTTTCAAGACAGTCAGTACAAGAGCGTATTCGCCATTAGCCTCCCTTACACTGATCCTTTCAAGTGAGAATGTGTTAAATTTTCTATTAAGTCTCAATACTCTTCTTTGTTTCCTTTTTTAACTTTTACACTACATGTTTTTTCAATACCCAGATATTCTCAGTACACCATAACGCTTGCTTATCACGTGATTGCTGCGTGGTTTATTCGATCACGTGTGGCGTATCGCAAAGCATTTGTGGGATTCGTGAGTAAGGTAAGTGAGGTAATATTTTGTAACACATGGAAATTGAGGTTTATTGAAATATCAGTTAAGGTTTTATGGGCTTATTTTAGAATACTTGTTGGCTAAAGATGAATTGTCAGGGATTGAGACTATGATGTTGAAATGTATGAAATTTTCTGAACGACAGGTACAATTTACGTGGAGTTTATTGTTTGGGTTACGATTAAGCACTCTTGAACTAAATACGATCCCTTGATGAAGCTTGAGGGTTGATCATTGCGTTACCTTCTCACTTTGAATTAAATACTTTAGGCACGCCTAGTTAAACGTCAATCCAGTTCTCTTGGTATAATCTCTCTTTTGGAAACCCGCCAATTCAAAGAATACAAACTTTGTTCTCCGACTGAGTAAAAAGTTTCTTTTTTAACATTAATTTTACTTGTTTTGAAGGAAACACTTTTGCTTGTCCCTGAATGGAGTTCCTTTTGTAATGTAGATGAAGGGGAATTACTCGAAAGTATTCAAATTATGTGGGGATCTGGTCCATTGCAATGCTAAGTGCCCTATGTAATCTATTTTCGGAATGATACAAATTCATAAATTTACCTTGTTGGTTCTTGTCATTTCCAGGGTCTCAAATCAAGTGCTATAATTCCGGACCGTTATGAACCCAAACCAGACAGCCCCTCTCTAGCAACGACCAAATCTCGCACTGGAAACTCTACAAATCAGCCCTCGCCCCAGATTCATAATCGGTCAAGTTCGCCCGTAGTTCACAAGGAGACTGAAACGGCGTGTGAGCTACATGCTGAAATGAGTGAAGTTTGTATGGACATGATGGCCAGATACACGTTTGCTCCGTGTATGTCACAGCCAAACAGGTCAGAAATGTGACTTTCTTTTTTTGTCCATAAAATTTGAAGAATTGGGAAGCTGGTCTTTTCGTTGGTTCGTAATGAACCCGTGAAGTGACGAATAAATGATTGTGAATACATGAAAATCATATATGTGAACTAAGAGTAAATTATCCACCGTTTATATATATGATTTTAACATATTCACAGTCAAAGGAAAACTTCTCAAGAGTCCATAAAAAACTTAACTGAATGCATGTAACAGGGTAGTGGATCGTAAATGAAATAGTTGTGAACAATTTACTTCTGCATCCTGTTGGTTGGAAAAGACACCCAAAGAGGTGTTCGAGGTTTGCTCCAAAAAAGATGAAAGTTCCGTGTTCAAACAGGGAAAAATAGATCCTGTTCTTCTTACATTGGCAAAAAATAACGCAGGTTTATTATGAGAGATACCTTCGACTAATAAGATGTTTTGTTTCATGTTCAGGACCAAAGCGGTGGAGTTGATGCTAGCCAATGGTCATTCTCGTACTTGGATGATCGGTAATACAATAGTAACCATAACCACCTCAGGTACTTATATCGGCCAGGATGGTAATTGCGACAACTGCCTGGCTCTGAGACAAAGAACAGTAAATATGTCACCAAAGGAAAGCGCAAAAACAGAGAGGAATGTCAAACAGAAGATCACCGCGGCAGATGTTACGACAGAAGATTCTCATATCCAGTCTCCCGACGAAAAAGGTCATGGCACGTTTACGAGTCATGGAACTGGGACTCAGTCTCCCGCGGGCGCTGATGAATCTTCGAAGCCTGAGGTGAAGTCAGAGTTTCATAGCGGTGCACTATCAGACCGGCGGCTCAGTGGACAGTTTGTTGCTATCAATCCACAAAACTGTCGATGTGTTTGCCAAGGCTGGGCTGAAATCTTTATCCGTCGGCCCAGCGGAAACATCTCTTGGATCATGCGCATTCAGAATAGGGCTACGTCATGGTTGGAGAGTGACGTCAGTACTGCCCTTATAGATGACCCTCAGATCGACGAATGTAAGTTTGACACTTGCCGCTTAGAGCTCTGTTTTTTCTATTTCATGTCCAGTAATCAACTCTGCCAGAGGACTTTCTTAGCTTTGTGTATGAGTTGGTTACTTCATTTTTTTTTCAGATCCTCAGCGAATTTTTGTTAAATCTCTCTGATATAAACACGTCTATGCTAACGACGATTTCGTTTCAGTTGAAAATGAGAAAAAAAACACCTCGGAGAGAAGATAAGATCTTACAAATGGAACTGAATAGATCTGTGGTCTACCTTGCACAATACCATCACTTATTTCCTCAGTTCGAAATAAACTTTTCGGCTAAGAATGTCGATCCTCTTCTCACAAAATTTTATATGTGGCAAAGGTCCTGCTGATGTTTGTTAAATTCTCCCCTCCTCTTGTCAGTTTCTTCCCCACCCTGTGAAATGCGAGGAGAGGTCCTGAGTACCAGTACTGAAAGTGGCTCTGTTATTATTGACGTGGTGAGGCAAAGTAATCCTCCAGAGGGGGTAGGAGCTGCTTTTCATGATACAGGTACAAGGTCTATTAAAGATAACGTTAAATTACTATCAAAAGTGTATGAAATGGCTGTTAAGCGGTGGAGGGTGGGGAGGGGAGATGTCATAAACGCTTGAAAATCTTGCTTTTGAGACTATCAACGCGTTCGCGACAGTAACCTCATTCTTAGGCTCGTTCCGTTTTTGCTCCTTCATTTCCAGGGTCCCTTGCTATCACCGTGGGAAGAGTCTGGGAATGAGATTCCCATGTCAGCTAATGCATGGGATTCGAGAATTTCTCATTGCGCGGAAAGTTTAAGGATGTAGCTACAGTTGACAGTGCGCTTTAAACACTTGATGCCATACTCTTAGTTTTTGGGTGTCTCCTCGTTTATCTGCTTCATCATTTATTTTCTTTCCCGGTTGGTTTTCTGTTTATTTTTTATTTGCCTGCCGAAAAGCCCGTGGGGAGTCACTCGCTCGTTCCGGCTGGCAACATGGCAGCACAGATGGCGACAAAGATGCTGATGCACCTCAGCTGAATTCAGTGCTCATTTATTCACAAAGCGCCAGCACGGCCACTCCGCCAAGCACACCAGCGGGGTCCGTAGATTCTGAGCTCTTTGAAGGAAGGGAAAGGCTCCTAAGTAGGAGCCCTAGTAAAGGACCTAATGTTTTTACGGTACGCCGGGTTTGAACAGTTGTTTTGGTTTACACTTTGATGATATCTTAAAGTTTTGAAACTTTAGGCTTGAACCAAACGTAAGCTACCCGGTGAAAATGGTGCCAACAGAGTCTTTAAAGAGTTATGTTGTGTTTAAATTCTTTTAAAATTGGCTCATGCAAAGAAACTTGAAGGTATGATCAGTCAGAACACAAAAGAATAGCTAATGGTTATTAAGTGTTATCACAAACGGATGAAGTGGATGGTCTCATCTTCACTCTGATTTGTTAAACCAAGTTCACTTCACATCTCTTTCTTTTGTTTTCAGATGCGAGAATCTGAATGTTCTGATATACTTGGAAGCTTGGAAAGAACTCCGAACGAAGGTAACTTGCTAGAGCTTCTTTGCCTTTTGGCTTTGGTGTACTTTGACTCGATGCCTTTGCGAAATTGATCGATATTTTGTCATCTTTGACGTTCAGATGTTCCGCCGAACAAGACGAGAAAATTTGATAAGGTAATAATAAATTGTCTTCTACTTGTTGCAACGTTCATGTTAATATGTAGTGAACCTCGCGTAATGGTCACATTTGCGAATCGTAAGTTGCTATAGAACTTAACTTCACAGACAAGAAAACCCTCCCGTAACCTTACTGACAACCAACGACAGCGATCAAAATTCGAAGTACAGCTCGATGTTTATGCTGTCCCATGGCGAAAGGATTGAGGTCGCAGAATACCCTACAGGACATTTCTCACAAATATTTTAAACAAATATTTCACACTTAGGGGTGTTGGGTGTCAAGGGTTCTACCGGGATTTTGCGGGAATGCCAAGCTGTTTTGTATTTATTTAATTATTTATTTATGTATTTATTTTTCTATCCATTTATTTATTTATTTACTTATTAGCAATGTTTAACCAGGCTGGCCTAGTTCAGCTGAAAGTTGGTTCAATTTTTTATCCATGATGCGAAAGAGGGTTGATGTCACAGTTGTCCAGGGACCATCTCCTACCTGCTCCGCTCTTGATGCGACGTTTATTACCGAGATTTGTTAGGAAGTGGACGAGAGTTTCCTAATTCGGCTAGATTATTTTCTTATTTCAGCCAGAACTGGGTGTTTCTCCTGTTGACCCGTTCCCAGTGTCCTCTTTACCAAGACATAACCAGTTAGAGCGAAAAAGAAGAGACGAAACCAAATATCTGTCCTCATCTGAGATGTACAGGGTAAGACTTTTTTTGTCTTTGGTAGCGAAGAGCAGCGGTAACAACAACTGACTGCTTGTACTGCTGTTGAAGGTTATCGCTGTAGTTTTTAGTATAAATATTATCCACTATTTCTATTGTAAACATTCATCTTTCTTTGCAGCTTGCAAGTGACGAGAAGGGTTTACAGTCTCTCAATATTGAGGAGAATGAGGATCACTCTGGTAAGAAGCATTTTGCGAATCAAGCAGACGTGTAATCAATACCACTCTCTTCTTTTTTCTCAAATCTTCTTGTACTTCTCTTCTTCTTCTTCATCTTGTCTTTTTACCTCCTCCTCATCCCGCTTTCTCCCTTGTCCTCTCCCCTGCCCCCTCCTTTTACCCCTTGTCCTCTCCACTGCCCCCTCACTGTACCCCTTGTCCTCTCCCCTCTCCCCTCTCCCCTCACTTTACCCCTTTTCCTCTCCCCTCCCCCCTCACTTTCTCCTTTCTATTTCCCTTCATTTCTCACATCCTTTCTAACCTTCACTCTATCTCTCTTTCGTGTATTATCAGAGCAAAATTAACAGTTGTAGTTCTTTTAATCCAGGAGACCAAAAGATGGAAACTGTTCAGGGTGATGTTCCTCAAGGTCGGACAATCAATCCAGCCAAGAAGGCCGAAAGAAAAAAATCAGTTCCATATCAGTCCCTTGAGGAAGAGCATGGTGTGATCAGAGAGAGTCCGGAGTTTGCTTTGAATACAGTATTTTCCAAAACGGATACCAAAAGCGCTCCGACAACAAGCGTTGACTCCGGTGTGAGCAGATATCACCAGGATCTCTCTCGTTTTCCTCAACCGAAACAACATGGTGATAAACTGGACACTAGTGATCAGGTTCCTCGAAAGGTGAAGTTGAGAAAGTCCTCAAGTTTTAGTTCACCCACCATGGCGAGAAAAGCCTTGGATCATTCGGAACATTCTCCATATGCATCCCCTCGTCAGGGAAGGATTTCAATTGCAGTGAAAAGCAAAGAAGCGGAGGACAGGCTCTTTTCCCCGGCAAGCGTTGGTGATCCCAAAAAAAGTACCTCTTCCCCGGAGTTATCTTCACCACCAGCTTTCCCTAAAGGTACAAATATACAAGCAAGGTACACTTGTGGAATGCGGCTGTGATGAAAAACTATGAACTTTTGGATGTTGTAAAAGTCCCTGAATCATTTTGCAATCACAGCTATATCTCACAAGTGCACCATACCTATATCTCCACATCTTTCTATGTGGATCTCAAAGCCATTATTTTTATGCCATAGAAGTAAAGCCTAATACAGAAGGCTGAATTGGTGCGATTCTTATTTCATTGCAGAGACAGATTTTTTTGAGTGTGGGGGAGGAGAAGAAGGGGAGGCGTGTGTCTCCTGTTCTGTCCTAATTGTTATTTGGCCAAGTTTTTATCAATTAACGGCTATTACTCCGGCTCAGAATTTAGAGTTCCTAATATTGTAAAAAGGAAACAAGAATAAACGAACTCTCCTTGCATAGGCCTCTTCGGAGTACATAGCTCCTTTGCGTGCGTACGATTAATGTATGTGCTGTGTTAACAAAGCTCCCACTGGCCTGTGAATTATAGCTTGTGCGAAAAAAGAAAAGTTTATATTAGGTTTTCTTGGAATCAAATTTTTCGTCTTGTCATGATATCACGATTTTTCATTTCTTTTTCAAGTATTAAACAGTGAAACATCCAAGCGCCCGACATCTCGCTCCAGAATGATGCCCCATGCAATCGGACCTCAGCTTACAAACAAGTCGTCTAAATCGGCACCAACTGTTGGAGACTCCTCTGATGGGGGCCCCAAAGAGCCTCCCATTTTAGTGACCCCATCAGAATCATTCAGATACCCACTGGACCCTTGCTTTGTGTTCCTACAGTTGTATCACGCTTCCTTCTTGGGCCCGGTCAACGAAAGACCTCAGCCCCTCCCTGATGGGGAAGTAAGTTTCAGTGTATTTTGTAAGGTTGTAGTGTGATCCAGATAAATACAAACATAAAGTCAACAAAGAGGAGAGGCTAAATAAATGTTTTGTCATTGTAAATGGTGTGGAAATAAAAGCTGCAGTATGTAGTGCATTTGAGCGCAGTGGAGTGTTTACGAAACACCCCATTGCGCCCGAATGCCTCAAACTCAGTGGCAGGCCAGGAAAAGCTCGTACTGACGCGGTTATCATGTGGGCCGTCTCGCAGGCCATAACTCAAGTGCCACTGAGAACTAAGTTTTATTTACTAATTTATTTGTTATTATATTCTTTTTTGCTTATTTTCATTTTCTGCTTAGGTCATTGAAAGAGCTATTAAATGTCTTGATCGCATTCCTCCCTATGACACTCACAAGATCGGTGTTATTTACGTGGGGCCTGGGCAGCATGACAACGAAGCGGCAATTTTAAGCAATGTGTACGGGTCCTCCCGTTATATGCAGTTTCTCGCGGGTCTCGGGACGCTTGTTCGGCTAAGGGATTGCCCACTCGCCGAGATTTACACTGGGGGACTGGATAGAAATGGAGCAGATGGTGAATTTGCGTACAGCTGGCAGGATGACATTTGTCAAGGTAAAAAAATTTGCCATTTATTAATAAATGCCTCGCTGGACCCGAGATCGAAAGCACTAGGTCAGTGCGTTTAAGCGTTTAGCTCGTAACCATGGCACAGTAGTCGCGGCAGAGCGAAAACATCTTTGCATCCAAAGAAAAAAAGGAAACATGGGTCGCTGATACTCGACTTATTCCATGGACAGGGATTTTGCCAGAGAAACTTGAAATGCTGGGGACGGAAGTAATTTGCCATAAGCCAGTATTCTGCCCGGGGGGGGTTACCATTACTCCTGATTGCTTCATGTTGCAGAAACCGGGATAATTCTTGTCCTTGATTCCAAATTTTTCTCTTCAGTCATATTCCACGTTGCCACATTGATGCCAACCAGAGATTCGGACCCAGGCTGCAACTCTAAAAAGATGCACATCGGTAACGATTTTGTTACCATAGTCTATAACGACTCGCAGCAGGCGGTAAAGTTTGGCAGAATTAAGGTGAGATATCCCTTTGTACCTAAATATAAAAAGACTCAGGTTTGGAGAACTGGCTCTAGGGAACCTTCTATTAGACGCTTTCTTTTCTTTTCTTTTCTTTTCTTTTCTTTTTTTTTCCAATAAAATTTCCCGGGATATGTACAATTTATTACGCTCTCAGTTTTTCTTTCCGTCGCCAGGGTCAGTTTAATTTTGCTGAAGTGTTGATCAAACCTCTCGACAATGCATCTAACATGGTGACTGTGAGATTCAAAGATGAGCTGAAGGAGCTACTCTCAGACACAGGGACTCGAGTCATCTCGGACAACAACTTGCCGCGACTAGTTCGGCAGCTTGTTGTACATATCAATGTGAGTATAATTTAAACCACGTAATGGAGTATTATGCCTCGGAAACAAGATGATTTTCATCGTGTCATTATAGAGTGTTACACAGAAAGGTAATACTAATTGATGGAGTAAGATCTCACCTTACAGATCGAAAAGTTTCCTTTTATACGCTTGAATTCAACCAAAGAAGCCGCTTTCTAGAGAACAACCAATCTACGTGGTTGCAACCGTCCAAATGAAGTGAATCAAAAACCGTGGTTATTGGGGAATATGTTATCGTCAGTGGTGTTGTTGTTTTCCTTTTTGTTTCGCTCCTAATTTTTTAAGCAGATTGTCAGGTGTTGAACAAGGAGCATGAGCTGTTGCTTTTGCATAACTATATTACGTACGACGCTTGTGTGGTTTTGTGTAAAACCAGGGCCTTGGCGCCGTCGAGCATCAGGTTTGAGCTTTAGTAGATGAAACCAAGTTGAAACGAACTTAAGCAAAGCTTACTGGATTTTAAACATAAAAGAGGAAAATGCTCTTTCGACTCAGCGCCGGTGCATGATCTGTAACACTCATAGGTTTCAATGTATCCATTCTTTGATGCAGACTCCTTTGCCTTGACTGTGATTATTATTGTCATTATTTTTTTTCTAGATGGCTTCTGTAATTCATCAAAGTCAAAAGCGTCCAACCGACGCCTACGGTTGTAACTGGCTGGAGCGATTACGTCAGATTAAGCGCGTGCACTCAAAGGCTGCGGCTGAAAACTCCTCGGTCCCCAGTAGTCCAACAGTACGGAGGGTGTCTCCGTCCGTAGGACTGCGCATGTCGTCAGCACCGATCAGCGGTCTCACAGACTTTACAGAGTACATTATAAAATAATGCTGAATTAATGCTTATTATTGTGGGAATGAAATTCAATGAGGTGTCCTTTGAGGGCAAGGTTTTTTCCTCGAAAGTCTAATTCAGTGCTTGAAACCTTTTCCGATGAAGAAGCTTTGAAGAAACGAAAGAATCCTTTGAAATATCGTTTAACCCTTTACTCGCTTACATCAGAATGCATATTCTCCATAGTGTTCTCTATACATCTCCTAAGGTGCTGACAAGGAACATTTGTTTATCAATCAAGAGTTTTTTAAGCTGGTGATTATTTTCTTTATTCTCGTGACCTTACTGTATGATTCAGGCGTGATAGTTTAGGGAGAATAAAGATGTTAGTCACCAGCGGAGGTTGAAGGGTTAACATAGATGGTTATGAAGAGAATCAAGCCCTTCGTTTTAGAAGGAGGGAAAACGATAGCTGTAAACAGAAAGGACAGGAAAACACCTTCTTGGGCTGGATTGCAAAATATTCACCGTACTTCATTATTTATTCATTAACTACGGACCGCAATCGCAGTTTAGATTCCTCATAGGGACTCATCTTTCTCTAGACCTCTCTATATTCGCACTCGTTGCGGCAGTGCGGGAGAGCACGATTAATGCATTTTTCATCGCGTATTTTGCAATCGTTCCTTTTCTTGACGGCGGCGTCTTACACAAATAGATGTATATATCAATAATTTTGATGATGATTTACTGTTTTAATAGGGCGTAAGAAAAGGAAATTACCAGAGATATGTAAATGAAGAAAAGACGCAAAGATTACAAACTTATTGTGTTTAATAATAGAAGAAATATACATATCTATAGTCACTCTTACCTACCGTGCAGTTGTTTTCAGGAGTCACTCAAATATTTAACTTGTTCCAAATTTGTGGTCGTGCTGAATGATAGACATAGATATTCAGAAATGACGGGGATGTCTCTTCATCCTACTTATAACCGGACGGATACGGTGCCCAGATAGGGCCGTAGAATACGAGCAGACATTTTGCAGTTTACTGATCAAGAGTGGCAGAAGACAAAGTCCAACATACGTCAATTATCCCTTATACAGAGACAGTTTCGGCGATAGTAGTAAACTCATAACACTGATTACCTCAAATGAGACCAATCTTTAAATACGATGTCTTGAAAGGAAAAGCAAATCGAAACGGGGCTTGAAATGATAAGGGAATCCTTTCATAGCGTGTCCTATTTCTTCGTATTTGGTTATCTTCAGGTGTTCCTCCGCAAGGTGATCGCCTCGGCCTCTTTGGAGTTCTGTCGCAATGAAGCAAGCCATGGTATTGTCAGGGATGTCACATGTAATGGTTAAGCTGTTTGGTCCATGGGTTTCGTGGAAAGTTCTTCCATACAGTGGTAGAATCGCCCTGCAGTTTGTCCTTCATACAGTCGCATTTTTGATAATCACCCGCATCACGGTTTGTTGGCGTTGTTTCTTTTCAAGTAGGCAACGCAATGGCAGAAAATACGTTTCTTTCTCTCGGAACTTTTTATGGAGACGTCTCCGTTATCAGTTTCGCGGCAGGTGGCTTGGGTGCCGTACTAGGTGCCCTTTATCACTCAGGTTTGTGTTTAGGAGTTACTCAATGCGAATAGCTTTGGAAAATGAAATAGGGTTTGAGATAACGGGAATTACGAAACTTTTCCATGTTCCATCTCCCCAGCCCCTCATTATCTCTTGAACGAATTGATTTTTTCAAGGACTGAATGGAAAATTAGGCAAATTAGGGAAGAAAGGAGATAACCTAGACACGAATTTGCATCGCAAATAGATGGGAATGCTTGGATGAGTATCAGTAAAAGCCGTTTACTGAACTGATAACGATCTACATTACATGACTAAGAATTTGAAAGAGAGTGTACGTGGCTAAAGTCAAACAGTAGTTTGAGCCGATCAGTGCGAGTAAAATTATTACTCCACTGCGAGGATATTGAAACAGATTCCTACATTTTAGGAGTTGAAGATACGTCCCAATGATGAAAGCTTCCCTGGGGGTCGGGGCTATGTTTCCCTGAAAAATTGATCTTACTTCTGAGTGGAATTTGAAGGCGGGTACTTTCCCCAAAGCCAAACCCATCTCACCCCCTTTCCCCCCCCCCCCTTTCCTTTCCCTGTGCACTGTGCTGTGTCGTACCTACTGCAGAAATGATTATGGATATAGGTAATTTGTAAAACTGACCACAGTTTTGTTCAATTCATATATAATGCCTTTTGTTTTACAGGTATATTAGCATGGACGTATGTTCTGCTTAGAATTACAGAGTCATTCCTCATCACCACCACCTTCTTCTTCGTCTTTATGTATGCAGCCTTGGACCAGTCTCAGCAAGCAACTCTACTCGTTTCCTGATGTTGATTACGATTCTTTTGGCGATCAACATATATTCGTGCCCCTAGGTTACCTCTTCATGCATTACTTTGCGGATCGCCTCTCGATTCACACGATCATCCCAATATTGGCACTCCCAGACAAGGCCCACGATCCCATTGGTCATTACACTTACTACTCGCTCGCTCACGATATCGGCTCACTGATTGGACGCTCCTACCTTCTACTCCTTTCAATCACGTGTCCATGTGTAGCCAGTCATGCGCAAAGCGGCAATATTATGATGTTTTGTTTCATGTATTTATCATGGTTTCACTCTATCGTTAAAGTGGAAGTCATCCTAGTTTTATGCTTCGTTTTTGGCGTGATCACAGGTAGCCAGTACGCAAACTCGCCTCTTTTTATAACTGAACAAGTCAGGGATGTAACAGAAAGAAAGTTCGCGCCAGGCATACTCACACTGGGATCATCTGCCGGAACATATGCCGCTGGGATTGTTCTTGAAGCCATATTTAACTCAGCACTGTCTGTTTGTGTTAGGTAAGAACTGTCCAAAAGATTTTTCAGTTTCGAAGGATGGATCGAAAGCGCACACTTTTGATGACACCACATAAAATACTTCAGGATTGAAATATGTCCTTGGCTATGGGGAACAAGCTTTTCACTGATAAGAGAGTGTGTTCGTGGCAGTTATATATATATATATATATATATATATATATTTATAAACAAGAAAAATAGATGCATGCTGCTTGCTGACCAGTTTCTGAGACTGCTTAAAATACAGCAGGCTGCATTGTTATTTGTATCTTTTTCTTAAATTTCCATGTATATTGTTTTTGTTCCAGGCCGAGTCCGTAAAAGCAATTCGACGTGATGGCAAATGGCGCGATCTTAGCCGTGTAATAAAAAAACGAGAGAGGTCTGGGTTGGAGAGTGAAAAGACGAGTGGGGTCTGGGTCAGGTTGTTTACGCTTCCTTTTTGTCGCTCCGCTGCTACTATCCTGCCGTTTGTTTATTTCCCTCCATTTTATTGACTAAACATCTGGAACAGGGCAAAAGGGAACCTCTGCATCCCATCAGAGGCGTTTCTATGGAAACTAGACAGACAGCTTATGCGTGACGAAACAGGAGGTATATACCTCCACCACTATATACCTAAATCCTGGAGGGAACACAATGTCCCAAACAAACTTCTTTCCCTACTTCAAATTTTCCCAATTAGGTATTTTGGTAAATGAAAGTCAATCATGCCCACCAGCCATTTATTCTAAAATTAAGAGGGCACAACTCTGAATGAAGTTACAACACTAATTTGTGTACCAGTAACTTGTACATTTTAGTGTTGCCCAAATGTGTATCAATTCAAGAAAAAAATATCAAACAACAAGTGTTCTGTTATTTATATTTATTCTAAAATTAAGAGGGCACAACTCTGAATGAAGTTCCAACACTAATTTGTGTACCAGTAACTTATACATTTTAGTGTTGTCCAAATGTGTATCAATTCAAGAAAAAAATATCAAATAACAAGTGTTCTGTTATTTATATTTATTCTAAAATTAAGAGGGCACAACTCTGAATGAAGTTCCAACACTAATTTGTGTACCAGTAACTTATACATTTTAGTGTTGTCCAAATGTGTATCAATTCAAGAAAAAAATATCAAACAACAAGTGTTCTGTTAATTGCTTATTTCTTTCAATAAATAAATTTACTAGGCATCGGTATATAAATAACCATCTAGAGGACAAAAGTTCTTCCTACAGACTCGAAGTAATCTCAAAAGTGACACAATTATGAAGGCTTGAACTTGAACCCTTTTCACTTCCAAGAAAAAAGGTAAAAATCATCTGTGAAATTTTGCCCATGGAAGGGTTCTCTACCTCATTTGAAGAGCATATGACACTCAACTATGTTAAAAACCTTTAAAGGCTCTACTCGTAACTTGCCAATCTTTCAGAAATACTTTCCTCCCTTTCCCTTAGGACTTTTCTACTGATACGTTATGGAACCTCCTTCTTAAACCTTAAAGCCCACTTTTTACTTAACAAAAAGAACAACAGCACACTGATAATCCACACCCATAACAATTTTTTTTAACAGATTTACATTTACTTGCAACTTGGTGAAATGGATCTGAATTGAAAAAGAGAAAAGAGCAAGTAGATTAATTATTGGAGACATGTTTATACCTGTATATGTTATATCCAATTGTATGGACGTATTTGTGCTGGTTTGTTTCTCTACGGCTTTAGTGCGTTGCAAGAATAACTTATCCATACCTTGGTCTCACTGGTTGCACCACTTTACCATCCTGTTTATCATATATATGAATGAATTGAGAAAATATTTTAATTAGTGCCTGAACTTTTTGAAGTTTATTATGCAAATTAAAACTTCACTGGTTTTGAATTTGGTGAGCCACACCACTTACCTGTGCTTAAGAGAGGCTTTGTGGAATTGCATTTGTCCCAGTCAACAATGCCTGCAAAGTAAAAGAGAAGTAACTTTCGGAACTAACTGCTGAAGATCATAAGCCACTCTGTTGTTTTCATGTTCCTGTCAGTGGTATGAATGCGCATGTGCTTTTCTTACCATTATGACCTGATGCGCCTTGTTGCATTGTCTTCATAATAAAACTTTGTCCGAGGCTGCGTTGATGAAAATCGTAAACGCAACCCTACTTACATTTATGTTGGACTCTCCTTTACAGAATCGGCGTGTCTCTGATGTGTCAAATTAGTTCATTTTAAATTACAGTATGTGGGTTTGTTTCCATACCATTTTAAGAACATGCTGTCGAATTGTCGTATTTTCCATCATAACTTGCAATCTTTTTCTATTCCTGAAAAGGAAAATAAATAAGAAATTAAAGAGAAAATTGATTCATGGAAAGTAATATTTGTACGAACAAATTTTTTTCTCGTCATGTAGGCGTACTTGATATATGGATTTGTCTCTGATCTGTTGATTTGTCGTACAGCTTGAATACGTTACAGAAATAACTTACCAAGACCTTGGGCTCAGTGCATGCACCACTGCACCATCCTGTTAATTAAAGAATTTACAAAATGATTCTATTAATACGCAAACGTTTTTTAGTCATGGAAGCTCTACAGAGTAATTTTGAAATGCCTTTAATGCTAAGTTATATATATATGTTTTTTTCGATGGAGTTCATTTCATTAGATATGGGAATTTGATTGTTTGAAAAACTGGCATGAACTTCCTAAACCAATCAAATAACGAAGTAAAGCCAAACATTTTGTCTTGTATTAATGTGGTATGATGCAAACTTCTTTGCAACATCTTTACAGCATTAAAATTAAATCAATGGACTTTGTTATTTTGACGGAAAGTCGTAGTTTCAAATGAAGTATATTTTGAAAAATTGTTGGCAATCATTGCAGTATTATAAAGCCTGAAAATCATTGCAGTCAAGGAGACAGAATTGATCAATAAGATCGAACGTACCAGTATTACTACTAAAGTGACTAATGGGGCATAATGATGTGGAAGCATACCTTACTGGTTTTAAATTTGATGAGGGCATTACTTGCCTGTACTGAAGAGAGACTTTGTGGAATTGCATTGTTATTAGTCAACAATGCCTGCAAAGTAATAGAAAAGTAACGGAACTTCTTGCTAAAGATCATAAGCCACTCTGTTGTTTTCATGTTTCTGTCAGCGGTATGCATGCGTGCGCATGTGCTTTTCTTACCATTATTATCTCATTTGTCTCGTTGCACTGTCTTAACAAAACTTTGATTAAGGCTTCGGTGATGAAAATCGTAAACACTACCCTACTTACATTAATGTTGGACTCTCCTTTACAGAATTGGCGTGTCTCTGATGTGTCAAATTAGTTAATTTAATTTACAGTGTGTTGGTTTTGTTTCCATACCATTTGAAGAACCTGCTGTCGTATTATGTTTTGAATCATAACTTGCAAATTTATGTTATTCCTGAAAAGGAAAAAAATTGAAAGAAGATTAATCAAAGTAATCTATGTACCAAGAAATGTTAATTCCAGTTTAAAAGGCCAAATGCTGTCCCTTCTGTACACGGGAGGTTGCAGATTGGTACCTTCGGCACTTTCAATATGGCGGCCATCTCGTTCCTTCATCGCCTCTTGCGCTTGTTTTAACACATTTGAAATCTCTTGAAACTTCTCTTTTAATTTGTCATTTTCAACTTTCGCATTTCAACTTTTTCTTATTCGAAATTTATATATTTTTAAGTTAAATTAAAGACCTTTCGAAGCTACGTTTGATTCATACGCACACATGCATGCAGCAAGCTACAAGATTTACTCGTTTGTAATCCTTAAAATTGTTCAATCACACTACTCCAGACAACAGTAGTCAAACGTAGAGAACACGCTTTTGAAAAAATCTAAACCACTACAACCAGGGATGTAAAACTGATTTAGTTTGGACGAGGATAACGTCCGTGAATAAGACAATTTTTTCAGGTTTTTCGAACCATTTTAACATTGCTACAGCAATACGAAGTTTTGAGTATTAAATATCTCGGCCCCTTCGAAAGAGGGACGATTCAGCGTCGTAAATGGAGCTAAGCTCTCGAAATGAATAGACTAGTCACACAGAGAAACTCACCGTTGACCGACTGCCGTTCTTTCGTGTCCGCGGAGGGGTGACTGCATTGTAAACATGACTTCAACTGAATAGTAGTGGTTGCCACTTGACTTAAATTCTTGCGTTTCAATGATGAATAACCTAACGGTCTCGTTTAATCCACAAAGCTTTCGTTTCTCCTCAGCCTTTCTTTCGCTACAACTGAATTTGATACCCGGGAAGGTTCTCTACAGTTTTAATAATATTCACACTGCCCGGGTAATATACTGGACCACACATTTCTTTGCTCTTGGTAGAAAATCCTTATTTGGTGTGGATTACGTCATTCTCCCTCGCAGTATATACATGGATTAAGCGTAATAAGAAAAAAGGACGGCAAAACACGCCATAATAGAAGATATATTCCAAGAATCGCACCACACCTCAGAGAGATGCTCAAGAAACTCTCTGGCACAGCCGACAGTATAATGGCGACACCAGATGAATGCCTCCTTGAATCGATACAATTGTTCGATAGCCCTTGTAGAGTTGCAACACCAAAGTGTTGATTGCTGCTCCTAAGCAGAAGGAGATACACTTCAAAGTAATACAGAGAGCTAAGGTATCAAATTATAGCCATAATCATTCACAGAAACCTCACCTTTGACGTACTGGTGCCCCTCTTTCATAACTGTGACTGTATCTTACATAGATTGGCTGCAAAATAAATTCGTGAAGGCTAAATTTTAGCTTTCGCTTCTCCGCAACCTCTAATTTTTTCTTACAAATAAACCTGAAAAAACTCTCTGTGACAGCACAGTTCCTGTCCTTTCGCTGTAAAGGCGAATGAACCAGAAATATATGACACGTGACAGAATTCTTTTCTCTGCACTTTTCCTATCTGTTGAGATGCCATTTTTCCGCAACTCTTATTTGGTATAGTCCCTCTCGACCGATGATATGATGGATGCATATCACATACATACATACTTTATTTATGTATGTATTTACGTTAAATGACAGCAAATCACCCCACAGTTCCGAGAGATGCTCAAGAAACTCTCTGGCACAGCCGATATAATAATGGCGAAACTAGATAAATGCTTACTTGAAAAGGTACATTTGTTCTATATCCCTAGTAAAGAAGGAATAAGAACGAGTATTACATTCGGCATGAAGCAACTCATTCAGTCAGACACCTCTTCATATTTGTCTCCATATCCATACTTGTCTTCATGTCCACATTTGTCTCCGTGTTGATATTTGTCTCCTTTCGCATAGCTATTGTAGGGGATGGATACTGTCCAACCAATTGATGGCAGTCCCAAAGAAAACGCTATCTAGAACAGATTTCCCTCTCGACTTCGTCTCGGTCCATAAGAACGCCAGCCATCTTGACAGAACAAGCCTGGTCAATAACGCATAAATACAATTTTCCTTTGCTTTCGGAAAAAACAACCCTCAGCCTTGATATCATGTAGAAAAATATGATAGGTTTAACAGGTTGTGTTTGTGATCACTTAACAATATCTGTGTTTTCGATTATGATGGATAAGTTATTAATAATTTATAGTTATTGTCTCACCAGCTGGCTTTTCTTTTCAGAATTAGAGGTTTCATAAACTAGTACCGAATTGATAATTTTTTCGAAGATACCTTAAAGAATTTTTCGTTCTTGTATCTGAATCCTAGAGGGTTAAACATCATTCGTGATTCCTTCATGGTACCTATAATTTTCCTTGGTAAAAATAGTTTTAATATGAGTGCATCTGTTGATCATGAATTAACAATAACCGCATAAAATGGTCATATTTGGCCGTATATTTGGCCAAACATTGAAGTGATCAAGCAGAAAAGAGGTAACAGTTAGAGAAGAGTAGATCCCTATCAACTAATTCCCCGTTAAATATCATGACGTCAGTACCGTGCCATATGATAAGAGTATTTTGTGGGCCTGTTCAGTCGCCGGTCTCCTCGCCTCAATCTCCCGAGAGGCGCCTAGGCAAAAGAGAAAGGGCACCTTTTGGGGCCTTGGAGCGAGGAGATGGCCGACACCTTCTTCTTACAGGTCTGTTGATTTGTCGTACAACTTGAAAACGTTACAGAAATAACTTACCCAGACCTTGGGCTCAATGCCTGAACCACTGCACCACTCTGTTAAAGGAAGAATTTGAAAATGATTCTATTAACACGCTTACTTTTTGTAGTCGTGGAAGTTCTATAGAGTAATTTTAAAATGTCCTATGTGCTCAGTTATATTAATTTATTTTCTGATGAATTTCAATCAGTGTATTTGGGAACCTGATTGTCTGAAAAATTGGCATGAACTTTAGGAACCACTCACATAACGAAATAAAGCTAGAGAATATTTTTGTAATAGTACTCTGGTATGATGCAAGTTTGTTTGCATCATCTTTGCAGCTGCAAATATTGAATCCATGAATCTCCTTGTTCTGACGGCATGTCGTAGTTTTAAATGAAAAGTGTTTTGAAAATAGTGTTGTCAATCTTTGCAGTTTTATGAAGCCTAAAAACCCCAGGTTAGGTGGAAGAGTTGACTAACAGGATCAAGCTTATCAGTGTAAATGCTTTACTGACTGATTGGGCATAACGGTGTGGAAGCACACTGCAGGGTTTTAAATTTGATGAGGGCAGTACTTGCCTGTACTTGAGAGAGACTTTGTGGTATTGCATTTGTCTCCTTCAACCATGCCTGCAAATAAAAGAGAGGTAAAGATAAGAATATTCTCCCTAAAAACCATGCGCCACGCCATTGTTGACATGTTCCCATCAGTGGTATCATAAATGCTCATATGCTTTTCTTGTCATTATTATCGCATGTATCTCATTAGTGTCCACACGATAAATCTTTGTTTGAGGCTTCGTGTTGGCGATTAAGCCTCCATAAAAATCGTTAACGCCTCCCTTTCAGCATGACTGTTGGACACTCCCATACAGATTAAGCGTGTCTGGGTTGTGTTAAATTAGTTTATTTTAATCTACTATATTTTTCTTTTGGTTTCATACCATTTGAAGCACATACTGTCCAATTTTCTTAGAATCCACCATGACTTGCCAAGTTGTGTTATTGTTCCTGAACGGGAAAAAAATAGCAAGAAGATTAATCCAAGTAAATTTTGTACTAAGAAAAGTTAATTCCAATATAAAAGCAAAGATAGAAATGGAAAATCATTTCAACATGTGTGTACAAGAAGGAATAGTTATTATGAGAAGCATGACGAAATATGATACAAAACATCATCACGAACGTTTTACAGCCAAGCTACAAGTCTATTCGTTAGCAATCTTTAAAATTGTCCAATCACACTACCTCAGTTCGCACCAACGATACATCGGGTAAAACGAAGAAGCTATACCATTGCTACCAGAGATACAAACTCAATTGGACGAGAAGAGGATATCATTAATTTGTCTGCATCTGCTACGTAAAGTGATGCCTATAAAAAAGACAATTTGCTCAGGCTTCTCAAAAATTCGAAAATCATTGTAGCATTATACCATCAAAGTTGCCCTACAACCAGCGCAAGGTTTTGATTAGTGAAAATCTCTGCTTCTTCGAAGGAGATCCATTTCAAAGTAATACATGAAGCTAAGGTACCAAATAATAGCTATAATCACTCAGAGAAACCTCACCTTTGATGTACTGGTGCCCTTCTTTCATAGCTATGGTTGTAGCTTTCGTAGAGAGACTGTAACACGAAATTGTGACGCTAAATTTTAGCTTTCGTTTCTCAGCAACCCCTAATTTTCAACCTCTAACAAATATATCTAAAAAGAGTCTCTGTGACAGCACAGTTCCTTGTCCTTTCGCTGGAAAAAGAGGTATCAGAACTATTTCCTTACCTGTTCGAGAGACGCCATATTGCCTCATTTGGACCCTTATTTGGTATAGTCCCTCTCAGCCAATGACATGCTTTATACTTATTTACATCAAATAAAGGCAAAACACTCAATAGTGTAAGACATAAGAATCCTACCAAAAATTTCTGAGAGATCCTAGAAACTCTTTGGCACAGCCGATAGAATAATGGTGACACAAGATAAATGGTTATTTATAACGATACACTTGTTCAATATCCCTTGTAGAGTAAGAATAAAAACAAGTAATACACTGTGGATGAAACACCTCATTTAGTTAGACACCTGATCATATTTTTCTCCATGTCCATATTTGTCTGCATGTTCACATTTGTCACCATTTCCATATTTGTCTCCATGTTCACTTTTGTCTCCTTTCGCATAGCAGTCGCAGGGGAAGGATACTGTCCAACCAATTGATGGCAGTCCCAAAGAAAACTGACAATAAAATAAATAATTTCAGCCTCAGTCGCTTGCAGATTAAAGAACTTTCTAAACGCATCAACGTTTCAACAGCCTTGCTCTTAATTGTACAATAGTTTTCATAATGCTTGGTGGTATCTTCCTTTTCATGTCAAGTTCACAAAGCCCGCAGGCAACCTCATCCTGTTAAACGTAATCTAGAGTACATTTAACTCTCGACTTCGTCTCGATCCATAAAAACGTTAGCTATCTTGAACGAACAAGCCTGATCAAAAACGGATGAGTATAATTACAGTTCGCGTCACTTCAAAGATCAAGTGACATTGGTGCATATATCATTTGGTGCATATTTATCATAAGGCTCAAAGTGATATGAGTGCCAAGTAAATAGCTGTCTTTTGATGTTACTATGGCTTCATTTTCAGTGACTAAAAGCACGCTTCTAATTTTACCTCCTACAGCTACAAACAATTGTATTCAAGCATGCGTTATAAAACAATCGTGGAATAAGGTTTTCCTTTGCTTCGGAAAACACGACCCTTGGTCTTGATATCATGCGAAAACTTATTATAATAATCTGATAACCTAGTTGCGTTGTGATCATTTAGCAATGCAGTGGCTGTGTTTTCGATTACGATGGATAAGTCATTAATGATTCATAATTAATGACTCATCCGCTCGCTTTGCTCTTCAGGATTAGAGGCTTCATAAAATATTTTTCATTCTTTTATCTGAATCCTAGAGGGTTAAACATCATTCGTGATTCCTTCATGGTACCCATAGTTTTCCTTAGTAAAAATAGTTTTAATTTGAGTACATTTGTTGATCAATTAATGAATTAACAACAACGTCATAGAGCGGCCATGTTAAGTAATGGCTAAAAATTGAAGTAATCAAGCATAGAGAAGGAAACGGTTGAGAAGAGTAGATCCCTTGATCGCGTGGTCTCTTAGTTAAAAGTAACAGTGCTGAACTGAGAAAAATATCAAACTTTTTCCTAAAGAGGAAAGCAACAACGTTAAGGCTGAAATGTCACAACATATGACATCCCTTTATATGCAAAATTGTTGAAAGTTGACGGCTGATTCAACGAGGTACGTCAGAATTTTCCATCACGAGAGCCAGTGTTTTTCAGCAACTTTTAATACTGACTTTGGATCCAGATAACGTTCTCAAACGAACCACTTTCGTCTTTTGCGAAGTTGTGCATCATAATTTGTTTTGCTGTGCCCTCGTCCCTCGTACAGTCTAACAACTGAAAATGGATCACCTTTTTCGTGTCCCCTGTTCGGCTAAATTTCTCACAGCAAACAAAGTTCAACTGTTGATCAGAAGATTGAGTATGACACAACCCTCACTTAAATAGACGACAAAGAGATGGTAAATCCTGAGCTCGTCCATCGTGTAAGGGGGAATATGTCTTAGAGATATTCTTCAGGAGCGAGGAATGAAAAAAAATGGAGTGCTTCACGAGTATTGGAACCTCAAAGCTTCCGATCGCGTAGTCCGATTATCTAGCCCAAGATCCACAGAGAAATCGTTAGTAACATATGTGACTGACTTGCTGCATACTGTTAGCATCAGTAATGTCCAAAACGTCGCGTGTGAATACATCTAAAAGTTTTTTGAGTGCATTCGGAAAGGAGAAATATTACTCATCGAGACTTTCGCTTGTATACGTATGTCAAGAGATTCTGACTCACATATTTTACTAAGTAAGTATCATGCAGCTGTCTCTCAAAGATCGCATTCCTCTTTATGACACTAACAAGATCGGTGTTATTTACGCGGGGCCTGGGCAGCATGACAACGAGGCGGCAATTTTAAGTAATGTGTGCGGGTCCTCCCGTCATACGCAGTTTCTCGCGGGTCTCGGGACGCCTCTTCGTTTGAGGGATTGCCCACCCGCCGAGATTTACACTGAGGGACTGGATAGGAATGGAGCAGAAGGTGAATTTGCCTACAGCTGGCAGTATGACATTTGTCAAGGTAAAAAAAATTGCTATTTCTTAATGAATGCCTCGCTGGACTCGAGATTGAAAGCACCAGTTCAGCGCGTTTAGGCGTTCAGCTCGTAACTGTGGTACAGTAGTCACGGCAGAGCGAAAATGTCTTTGTGTCCAAAGAAAAACAGAAGGAGATATGGGTCGTTGATACCCGACTTATTCCACGGACCGGAATTTTGCCGGAGAAACTTAAAATGTTTGGGACGGGGATTATTTGCCATAAACCAGTATTCTGCCCGGGGGGTTACCATTACTCCTGATTGCTTTATGTTGCAGGAACCGGGATAATTCTTGTTCTTGATTCAAAATTTCTCTCCTCAGTCATATTCCATGTTACCGCGTTGATGCCAACCAGAGATTCGGACCCAGGCGGCAACTCTAAAAAGATGCATATCGGTAATGATTTTGTTACTGTAGTCTGTAACGACTCGCAGCAGGCGGCAAAGTTTAGCAGAATTAAGGTGAGATATCGCTTTTTACCTGATTATAAGCATCCGAAAAGATCCAGGTTTGGGAAGCTGGCTCTGGGACACCCTCTATTATGCATTTTCTTTTCTTTCCTTTTTTTTTCTTTTTGATTCTGTAGAATTTTCCGGAATATATACAGTTTATTTCGTTCTTAATTTTTCTTTTCGTCGCCAGGGTCAGTTTAATTTTGCTAAAGTGTTGATAAAACCGCTCGACAATGCATCTAACATGGTGACTGTGAGATTCAAAGATGAGCGGAAGGAGCTACTCTCAGACACAGGGACTCGAGTCATCTCGGACAACAACTTGCCGCGATAAGTTCGGCAGCTTGTTGTACATATCAATTTGAGTATAATTTAAACCACGTCATGGGGTATTGTGCTTCATAAAACAAGATAATTTTCATCTCATCCATATAGAATGTTACATGAGAGCTAACACTACTTGATGGAGTAAAATGTCACCTAAAAAATCGAAAAGTTTCCTGAAATACGCTTGAATTCAACAAAACAAGCCGCTTTCTAGAAAACAACCTAGCTAGTGGTTGCACTCGTCCAAATGAAATGAATCAAAAAGCGTGATTTCTGGGGAAAATGTTGTCGTCAGTGGTGTTGTTGTTTTTCGTTTTGTTTCGCTCCTAATTTTTGAAACAGATTGTCAAGTGTTGAGTAAAAAGCATGAGCTGTTGCCTTTGTATAATTATATTGCATTCGACGCTGGTATAGTTCTGCGTAAAACGAGAGCCTTGGCTCCGTCGGGCATCAGCTTTCAGCTTTAGGACAGTTGAAACCAAGTTAAAACGAACTTAATATTTAGTAATTAATAGTGTTTAATGCATAAGAAGAGGAAAACGCTCTTTCGACTTAGCAGGGGTGCATGATTTTTAGCATTCATCTTAAAATATGCAGTCTTGAAAGGAAAAGCAAATCGAAATGGGGCTCAGCCGATTTGATAAAGGAATCCTTTCGTAACGTGTCCTGTTTCTTCGTATTTGGTTATCTTCAGGTGTTCCTCCACGAGGTGATCGCCTCGGCCTCTTTGGATGCATCCGCGGAAAGTTCTGTCGCAATGAAGCAAGTCATGGTAGTGTCAGGGATGTCACACGTAATAGTTAAACTGTTTGCTCCGTGGGTTTCGTGGAAAGTTCTTCCATACAGTGGCAAAATCGCCCTGCTGTTTGTCCTTTATGCGGTCGCATTTTTGATAATCATTGTGCTAATTCACCCGCATCACGGCTTGCTGGCGTTGTTTCTTTTCAAGTAGGCGACGCAATGGCCGCAAATACGTTTCTTTCCCTCGGAACTTTTTATGGAGACGTTGCCGTTATCAGTTTTGCGGAAGGGGGCGGGTTAGGTACCGTACTAGGTGCCCTTTATTACCCAGGTATCTGTGCAGGATTTTACTCAATGCGAATAGCTTTGGAAAATGAAATAGAGTTTGAGATAACGGGGATTAAGACTCTTTTCCATGTTCCGTCTCCCCAGCCCCTCATTTTCTCGTGAACGAATTGATTTTTTCAAGGACTGAAAGGAAAATTAGGCAAATTAAGGAAGAGAGTACGGGAATAGTCTAACCTAGACACGAATTCGCATTGCAAATAGATGGGGATGCTTGGATGAGTATCAGTTAAAGCTTCTCACTGAACCGGTAACGATCTACATTACGTGACTAAGAATTTGAAAGAGAGTGTACGTGTGGCTTAAGTCAAACAATAGTTTGAGCCGATCAGTGCGAGTAAAATTATTACTCCACTGCGAGGACATTGGGACAGAGTCCTACATTTTAGGGGTTGAAGACACTTCCCAATGATGAAAACTTCCCTGGGGGTCGGGGCTATGTTCCCTTGAAAAATTGATCTTATTTCTGATTGGAATTTGAAGGCAGGGTACTTTCCTGAAAGCCAAACCCATCCCCCCCTCCTTTCTCTGTGCACTGTGCTGTGTTGTAGCTACTGCAGAAATGATTATGAACCCCACCACAATTTTGTTCACTTCATGTAGAATGCCTTTTGTTTTACAGGTATATCAGCATGGACATGTATTCCGCCTAGAAATGCAGTGTCATTCCTAATCCCCACCACTTTCTTCTTCGTCTTGTATGCAGTCGTGGACAAGTCTCACGTCGATCAGCGATCGAAAAACAACTCTATCTGTTTCTTAGATGTTGATTACGATGCTTTTGGCGATCAACAAAGAGCAAGCAAACTCAGCACGATAACAGTAAAAGTGCGTGCCACGCTTCATATATATATATATATATATATATATATAGAGAGGGAGAGAGGAAGACTGTTTCGATTTTTCCGTAGTACAGTACAGTGCTCGATACGTAGAAGTAGTGCGCGCTATATATTGAGATAATGAAAAGACAATGAGACTATACTTTAATCCTTACAAGCCCGTTTCGTGATTACTCACATGATTTTATAAATCCCCTGTTGATTGAGTAATCACGAAACAGGCTTCTAGGGATACAAGTATAGTTTCTTTGTTTTTTTCTTAGCTACTCACTCATCAGAGGATTTAATTGTATGATAAATAATGTTTTCAAATTTCCTAATGGGTACAATTGTAGAAAAACTGTTGCTACAAGCAAATCATTTAGAGTTAATACGGTAAAATTCCATACCCCAATATACCAAGGGTTCAGATAAAACCTCCCTGCCCCTACCCCCCTGGAATTTCCATTTATCAACCATGGGAGTCACTTGAATATGGATATTTCTTTAAAGAGCACATTTACTCAAAACTGGTGGAAGTTAAATTTTATATCTAGACACCAATCAATACCTGCTAACAACTAAACACTCAGTTCTAGCATATGAGGAAACTTTAATGAAGAAAATCAGTAGCAGCATAACAAAATGAGGTATTGGTGGATAAATTTAAATGCTAGATGCTACAATGTATATAAACAACAACGATCTTAAGGACAAAAGTTGCTCGCTAGTAATCTCAAAAGTAATACACACAATAATGAAGGGTTGAACTTGAACCCTCTTCACTTTCAGGAAAAAAAGTAAAAATCATCTGTGAAATCTTTCCCATGGAAGGGTTCTCTTCCTCATTTGAAGAGCATATGACACTCAAATGTATTACGAGCCTTTGTCTACAGATTTACCAAGTGACGTGTAAATACCGATGGGATTTTTTTTATAGACTCCATTCCTACCGTGCCAATCTTTCAGAAACATTTTCTCTCCTCACTTTCCCGTGTGACTTTTCTACTGATTCGTTATGGAACCTCCTTCTTAAATCTTAAAGCCCACTTTTTACAATACAAAAAGAACAACAGCACACTGAATTGTACCCATAACAATCTTTTATAGAATTGCATTGCAAGTTCATGAAACGGATCTGAATAGGAAAAAAGAAAGAGAAAGTAGATTAATAAATGAAAACATGTCTATAACAGCAAATGTTATATCCAGTTGTATGACGTATTTGTGCTATTCTTCAGTACTGTTTTGTTTCTTTAAGGCTTAAGTGCATTGCAAGAATAACTTATCCATACCTTGGTCTCATTGGTTGCACCAATATATACACTAAACTTTTTGACGCTTTTAATACGAATAAATACTTCACTGGTTTTGAAGTTGGTGAGCCCCATCACTTACCTATATAATTTGTGGAATTGCATTTGTGTCAGTCAACCATTCCTGTGAAACAAAGGAGAGTTAACTTTCGGAACTTTCTGCTAAGAGTCATACGTTGCTCTATTCTTTTCACGTTCCAGTCAGTGGTATCATTACATACACATGCATGTGCTTTTCCTATTATTATTATCTCGTGTGTGTCGTTGGACTGTCTTTAACATACATCTTTGTTCGAGGCCTCGTGTTGGCGATTAAGCCTCCACGAAAATCGTTTTGGCTTCCTTCCAGCATGAATGTTGGACTCTTCTTTACAGATTTATCGTGTCTGTGATGGGTCAGATTAGTTAATATTAGTAAACAGCATGTGTGCTTTGTTTCCATACCATTTGATGTATATGCTGTCGAATTTTCCTAGTTTCCATCATGACTTGTAAAATTATGTTATTGCCCCTGAAATGAAGAAAAAAATAGCAAGAAGGTTAATTTTTGGAAAGTAATTTTTTAACTAACAAATGTTACTTGTAGTTTTTAAGGTGTATTTGTGCCTTCTTCCAGTCCATATACAGATTCGTCTGTTTTATTTTGTCATACAGCTTGAATAAGTTGCAGAAACAACTTACCCAGACCTTGGGCTCAATGCATACTCGACTGCACCATCCTGTTAAAGGAAGAATTTGAAAAATTATTCTATTAACACGCCTCCTTTTTGTAGTCGTGGAACTTCTACAGAGTAATTTTAAAATGTCTTATATGCTCAGTTATATATTTTTTTTCTAAAGAATTTCAATTATATTTGGGAATCTGATTGTCTGAAAAATTGGCATGAACTTTTGGGACCATTCACATAACGAAATAAAGCTGGAGAATATCTTTGTAATATTAATCTGGCGTGATGCAAACTTTTTAGCATTATCTTCACAACTGCAAAAATTGAATCAATGAATCTCCTTATTCTGACGGCATGTCGTAGTTTCAAATGAAGTGTATTTTGAAAACAGTGTTGGCAATCTTTGCAGTTTTATAAAGCGTAAAACCCTTAGGTTAACCAGTTTTAATGCTTTACCGACTGATGAGGCATAATGATGTGGAAGCACACTTCACTGGTTTTAAATTTGATAAGGACATAACTTGCCTGTACTTGGGAGAGACTTTGTGCTATTGCATTTGTCGCAGTCAACCATGCCTGAAAAATAAAAGAGAAGTGAGGATAGTAATATTCTCCATAAAAACCATGCGCCACTCTGTTGTTGACATGTCCCTATCAGTGGTATCATACATGCTCATATGCTTTTCTTGTCATTATTATCACATGTATCTCATTGGTGTCATCACGATAAATCTTTGTTTGAGGCTTCGTGTTGGCGATTAAGCCTTTATAAAAATCGTTAACGCCTCCCTTTCAGCATGACTTTTGGAAACTCCCATACAAATTTAGCGAGTCTATGATGTGTTAAATTAGTTTATTGTAATCTACCATATGTGTCTTTTGGTTTCATACCGGTTGAAGTATATACTGTCGAATTTTCCTTGAACCCACCATGACTTGCCAAATTATGTTATTATTCCTGAACGAGAAAAAATAGCAAGGAGATGAATCAAAGTAAATTTTGTACCACGAAAAGTTCATTCCAGTATAAAAGGCAAAGATAGAAAAGTTAAATAATTTCAACATGTGTGCACAAGAGGGAAAAGTTAGCATGAGATACATGTATGTATGTCCATGACGAACTATGGTAAAAAGCATCATCACGAACGTTTTACAACCAAGCTACAATACTATTTATACGCAGTCTTTAAAATTGTCCAATCGCACTACCTTAGACAACAATAGTCAAACAAAGAGAGTATGCTTTTAAAAACATTCGCACCAATGATACATCGTGTGAGACGAAGAAGTATGATTTGGTCGAGGAGAGGATATCATTAGTTTGTTGGTATTTGCTACGTAATTGTAAAGTAATGCTCATAAAAAATACAATTTTCTCAGGCTTCTCAAAAATCATATTATATCATATAATATCAAGGCATCATATTATTAAAGGTTCCCTACAACCAGCCTAAAGTTTTGATTACTGAAGATCTCTGCTTCCTCGAAGGAGATGCAGTTTAAATTAACACATGGAGCTAAGGTATCAAATTATAGCTATAATCAGTCACAGAAACCTTACCTTTGACGTACTGGTGCCCTTCGTTCATAGCTGTGGTTGTAACTCTCGTAGAGTGGCTATAACACAAATTTGTGAAGCTAAATTTTTACTTTCGTTTCTCCGCAACCTCTAATTTTCGTTTCAAATAAATCTAAAAAGAGTCTGTGACAGTACAGTTCCTTGCCCTTTCGTTGGAAAGGCGAACGAACCAAAAAACCTATAAAAGAGGTGCTACAATTCTTTTTCATGTGCTTTTCCTTACCTGTTGCAGAGACGCCATTTTGCCAAAACCCTTATTTGGTATGGTACCTCTCAGCCAATGATATACTTATTTACATCAACACTCTATAGTGTAAGATATGAGAATCCCACCAAAAATTACTGAGAGATCCCAGAAACTCTTTGGCACAGCCGATAGAATAATGGCGACACTAGATAAATGTTTACTTATAACGATACTCTTGTTCGATATCCCTTGTATAGTAAGAATAAGAACGAGTAATACACTGTGGATGAAAAAACTCATTAAGTTAGACACCTGATCATATTTTTCTCCATGTCCATATTTGTCTGCATGTTCACATTTGTCTCCATTTCCATATTTGTCTCCTTTCGCATAGCAGTCGCAGGGGAAGGATACTGTCCAGCCAATTGATGGCAGTCCCAAAGAAAACTGACAATAAAATAAATAATTTCAGCCTCAGTCGCTTGCAGATTAAAGAACTTTCTAAACGCATCAACGTTTCAACAGCCTTGCTCTTAATTGTACAATAGTTTTCATAATGCTTGGTGGTATCTTCCTTTTCATGTCAAGTTCACAAAGCCCGCAGGCAACCTCATCCTGTTAATCGTAATCTAGAGTACGTTTAACTCTCGACTTCGTCTCGATCCATAAAAACGTTAGCTATCTTGAACAAACAAGCCTGGTCGAAAACGGATGACTATAATTAAAGTTCGCGTCACTTCAAAGATCAAGTGACATTGGTGCATTTATCATATATATCATAAGGCTCAAAGTGATATGAGTGCCAAGTAAATAGCTGTCTTTTGATGTTACTATGGCTTTTTTTCAGTGACTAAAAGCACGCTTCTAATTTTACCTCCTACAGCCACAAAAAATTGTATTCAAGGATGTGTTATAAAACAATCGTGGAATAAGGTTTTCCTTTGCTTCGGAAAACACGACCCTTGGACTTGATATCATGCGAAAAATTATAATAATAATCTGATAACCTAGTTGCGTTGTGATCATTTAGCAATGCAGTGGCTGTGTTTTCGATTATGCTGGATAAGTCATTAATGATTCATAATTAATGACTCACCCGCTCGCTTGGCTCTTCAGGATTAGAGGCTTCATAAAATATTTTTCATTCTTTTATCTGAACCCTAGAGGGTTAAACATCATTCGTGATTCCTTCATGGTACCCATAGTTTTCCTTAGTAAAAATAGTTTTAATTTGAGTGCATTTGTTGATCAATTAATGAATTAACAACAACGTCATAGAGCGGCCATGTTAAGTAATGGCTAAAAATTGAAGTAATCAAGCATAGAAAAGGAAATGGCTGAGAAGAGTAGATCCCTTGATCGCGTGGTCTCTTAGATAAAAGTAAGAGTGCTGAACTGAGAAAAATATCAAACTTTTTCCTAACAAGGAAAGCAACAACGTTAAGGCTGAAATGTCACAACATATGACATCCCTTTATATGCAAAATTGTTGAAAGTTGACGGCTGATTCAACGAGGTACGTCAGAATTTTCCATCACGAGAGCCATTGTTTTTCAACAACTTTTAATACTGACTTTGGATCCAGATAACGTTCTCAAACGAACCACTTTCGTCTTTTGCGAAGTTGTGCATCATAATTTGTTTTGCTGTGCCCTCGTCCCTCGTACAGTCTAACAACTGAAAATGGATCACCTTTTTCGTGTCCCCTGTTCGGCTAAAATTTCTCACAGCAAACAAAGTTCAACTGTTGATCAGAAGATTGAGTATGACACAACCCTCACTTAAATAGACGACAAAGAGATGGTAAATCCTGAGCTCGTTCATCGTGTAAGGGGGAATATGTCTTAGAGATATTCTTCAGGAGCGAGGAATGAAAAAAAAATGGAGTGCTTCACGAGTATTGGAACCTCAAAGCTTCCGATCGCGTAGTCCGATTATCTAGCCCAAGATCCACAGAGAAATCGTTAGTAACATATGTGACTGACTTGCTGCATACTGTTAGCATCAGTAATGTCCAAAGCGTCGCGTGTGAATACATCTAAAAGTTTTTTGAGTGCATTCGGAAAGGAGAAATATTACTCATCGAGACTTTCGCTTGTATACGTTTGTCAAGAGATTCTGACTCACATATTTTACTAAGTAAGTATCATGCAGCTGTCTCTCAAAGATCGCATTCCTCTTTATGACACTAACAAGATCGGTGTTATTTACGCGGGGCCTGGGCAGCATGACAACGAGGCGGCAATTTTAAGCAATGTGTGCGGGTCCTCCCGTTATACACAGTTTCTCGCGGGTCTCGGGACGCTTCTTCGTTTGAGGGATTGCCCACCCGCCGAGATTTACACTGAGGGACTGGATAGGAATGGAGCAGAAGGTGAATTTGCCTACAGCTGGCAGTATGACATTTGTCAAGGTAAAAAAAATTGCTATTTCTTAATGAATGCCTCGCTGGACTCGAGATTGAAAGCACCAGTTCAGCGCTTTTAGGCGTTCAGCTCGTAACCGTGGTACAGTAGTCACGGCAGAGCGAAAATGTCTTTGTGTCCAAAGAAAAACAGAAGGAGATATGGGTCGTTGATACCCGACTTATTCCACGGACCGGAATTTTGCCAGAGAAACTTAAAATGTTTGGGACGGGGGTTATTTGCCATAAACCAGTATTCTGCCCGGGGGGTTACCATTACTCCTGATTGCTTTATGTTGCAGGAACCGGGATAATTCTTGTCCTTGATTCAAAATTTCTCTCCTCAGTCATATTCCATGTAACCGCGTTGATGCCAACCAGAGATTCGGACCCAGGCGGCAACTCTAAAAAGATGCATATCGGTAATGATTTTGTTACCGTAGTCTGTAACGACTCGCAGCAGGCGGCAAAGTTTAGCAGAATTAAGGTGATATATCGCTTTTTACCTGATTATAAGCATCCGAAAAGATCCAGGTTTGGGAAGCTGGCTCTAGGACACCCTCTATTATGCATTTTCTTTTCTTTCCTTTTTTTTTCTTTTTGATTCTGTAGAATTTTCCGGGATATATACAGTTTATTACGTTCTCAATTTTTCTTTTCGTCGCCAGGGTCAGTTTTATTTTGCTAAAGTGTTGATCAAACCGCTCGACAATGCATCTAACATGGTGACTGTGAGATTCAAAGATGAGCGGAAGGAGCTACTCTCAGACACAGGGACTCGAGTCATCTCGGACGACAACTTGCCGCGATAAGTTCGGCAGCTTGTTGTACATATCAATTTGAGTATAATTTAAACCACGTCATGGGGTATTGTGCTTCATAAAACAAGATAATTTTCATCTCATCCATATAGAATGTTACATGAGAGCTAATACTACTTGATGGAGTAAAATGTCACCTAACAAATCGAAAAGTTTCCTGAAATACGCTTGAATTCAACCAAAGAAGCCGCTTTCTAGAAAAAACCTAGCTAGTGGTTGCACTCGTCCACATGAAGTGAATCAAAAAGCGTGATTTCTGGGGAAAATGTTGTCGTCAGTGGTGTTGCTGTTTTTCGTTTTGTTTCGCTCCTAATTTTTGAAACAGATTGTCAAGTGTTGAGTAAAAAGCATGAGCTGTTGCCTTTGTATAATTATATTGCATTCGACGCTGGTATAGTTCTGCGTAAAACGAGAGCCTTGGCTCCGTCGGGCATCAGCTTTCAGCTTTAGGACAGTTGAAACCAAGTTAAAACGAACTTAATATTTAGTAATTAATAGTGTTTAATGCATAAGAAGAGGAAAACGCTCTTTCGACTTAGCTGTGGTGCATGATTTTTAGCATTCATCTTAAAATATGCAGTCTTGAAAGGAAAAGCAAATCGAAATGGGGCTCAGCTGATTTGATAAAAGAATCCTTTCGTAACGTGTCCTGTTTCTTCGTATTTGGTTATCTTCAGGTGTTCCTCCACGAAGTGATCGCCTCGGCCTCTTTGGATGCATCCGCGGAAAGTTCTGTCGCAATGAAGCAAGCCAAGGTAGTGTCAGGGATGTCACACGTAATAGTTAAACTGTTTGCTCCGTGGGTTTCGCAGAAAGTTTTTCCATACGGTGGCAAAATCGCCCTGCTGTTTGTCCTTTATGCGGTCGCATTTTTGATAATCATTGTTGCTAATTCACCCGCATCACGGCTTGCTGGCGTTGTTTCTTTTCAAGTAGGCGACGCAATGGCCGCAAATACGTTTCTTTCCCTCGGAACTTTTTATGGAGACGTTGCCGTTATCAGTTTTGCGGAAGGGGGCGGCTTAGGTACCGTACTAGGTACTCTTTATTACTCAGGTATGTGTGCAGGATTTTACTCAATGCGAATAGCTTTGGAAAATGAAATAGAGTTTGAGATAAAAGGACTGAAAGGAAAATTAGGCAAATTAAGGAAGAGAGTACGGGATTAGTCTAACCTAGACACGAATTCGCATTGCAAATAGATGGGGATGCTCGGACGAGTATCAGTAAAAGCTTCTCACTGAATCGGTAACGATCTACATCACATGACTAAGAATTTGAAAGAGAGTGTACGTGGCTAAAGTCAAACAATAGTTTGAGCCGATCAGTGGGAGTAAAATTATTACTCCTCTGCGAGGACATTGGAACAGAGTCCTACATTTTAGGGGTTGGAGACACTTCCCAATGATGAAAACTTCCCTGGGGGTCGGGGCTATGTTCCCTTGAAAATTGATCTTATTTCTGATTGGAATTTGAAGGCAGGGTACTTTCCTGAAAGCCAAACCCATCCCCCCCTCATTTCTCTGTGCACTGTGCTGTGTTGTAGCTACTGCAGAAATGATTATGAACCCCACCACAATTTTGTTCACTTCACGTAGAATGCCTTTTGTTTTACAGGTATATCAGCATGGACATGTGTTCCGCCTAGAAATGCAGTGTCATTCCTAATCCCCACCACTTTCTTCTTCGTCTTGTATGCAGTCGTGGACAAGTCTCACGTCGATCAGCGATCGAAAAACAACTCTACTTGTTTCCTAGATGTTGATTACGATGCTTTTGGCGATCAACAGAGAGCAAGCAAACTCAGCACGATAACAGTAAACGTGCGTGCCACGCTATATATATATATATATAGAGAGAGAGAGGAAGACTGTGTTTCGATTTTTCCGTAGTACAGTGCTCGATACGTAGAAGTAGAGCGCGCTATATATTGAGGTAAGGAAAAGACAATGAGACTATACTTTAATCCTTACAAGCCTGTTTCGTGATTACTCACATGATTTTATAAATCCCCTGTTGAGTGAGTAATTACCAAACAGGCTTCTAGGGATACAAGTATAGTTTCTTTGTTTTTTTCTTAGCTACTCACTCCTCAGAGGATTTAATTGTATGATAAATAATGTTTTCAAATTTCCTAATCGGTACAATTGTAAAAAAACTGTTGCTACAAGCAAATCATTTAGAGTTAATACGGTAAAATTCCATACCCCAATATACCAAGGGTTCAGATAAAACCTCCCTGCCCCTACCCCCCTGGAATTTCCATTTATCAACCATGGGAGTCACTTGAATATGGATATTTCTTTAAAGAGCACATTTACTCAAAACTGGTGAAAGTTAAATTTTATATCTAGACACCAATCAATACCTGCTTACAACTAAACATTCAGTTCTAGCATATGAGGAAACTTTAATGAAGAAAATCAGTAACAACATAACGAAATGAGGTATTGGTGGATAAATTTAAATGTGCTTGATGCTACAATGTATATAAATAACAACGATCTAAAGGACAAAAGTTGCTCGCTAGTAATCTCAAAAGTAACACACACAATAATGAAGGGTTCAACTTGAACCCTCTTCACTTTTAGGAAAAAAAGTAAAAATCATCTGTGAAATTTTGCCCATGGAGGGGTTCTCTTCCTCATTTGAAGAGCATATGACACTCAAATGTAATACGAGCCTTTGTCTACAGATCTACCAAGTGACGTGTAAATATAAACGGAATTTTTTTTAAAGGCTCCATTCCTACCTTGCCAATCTTTCAGAAACATTTTCAAAAGTCTCTCCTCACTTTCCTGTGTGACTTTTCTACTGATACGTTATGGAACCTCCTTCTTAAATCTTAAAGCCCACTTTTTACAATACAAAAAGAACAACAGCACACTGAATTGTACCCATAACAGTTTTTTATAGAATTACATTTACTTGCAAGTTCATGAAACGGATCTGAATAGGAAAAAAGAAAGAGAAAGTAGATTAATAAATGAAAACATGTCTATAACAGCAAATGTTATATCCAGTTGTATGACGTATTTGTGCTATTCTTCAGTACTGTTTTGTTTCTTTAAGGCTTTACTGCATTGCAAGAATAACTTATCCATACCTTGGTCTCATTGGTTGCACCAATATATATACTAAACTTTTTGACGCTTTTAATACGAATAAATACTTCACTGGTTTTGAAGTTGGTGAGCCCCATCACTTACCTATAGAATTTGTGGAATTGCATTTGTGTCAGTCAACCATTCCTGTGAAACAAAGGAGAGTGAAATTTCGGAACTTTCTGCTAAGAGTCATGCGTTGCTCTATTCTTGTCACGTTCCAGTCAGTGGTATCATAACATACACATGCATGTGCTTTTCCTATTATTATTATCTCGTGTGTGTCGTTGGACTGTCTTTAACATACATCTTTGTTCGAGGCCTCGTGTTGGCGATTAAGCCTCCACGAAAATCGTTGTCGCCTCCCTTCCAGCATGAATGTTGGACTCTTCTTTACAGATTTATCGTGTCTGTGATGGGTCAGATTAGTTAATATTAGTAAACAGCATGTGTGCTTTGTTTCCTTACCATTTGATGTATATGCTGTCGAATTTTCTTAGTCTCCATCATGACTTGCAAAATTATGTTATTGCGCCTGAAATTATGAAAAAAATAGCAAGAAGGTTAATTTTTGGAAAGTAATTTTTTAACTAACAAATGTTATTTGTATTTTTTACGGTGTATTTGTGCCTTCTTCCAGTCCATATACAGATTTGTCTTTCTGGTATTTTATTTTGTCATACAGCTTGAATAAGTTGTAGAAATAACTTACCCAGACCTTGGGCTCAATGCATACTCGACTGCACCATCCTGTTAAAGGAAGAATTTGAAAAATAATTCTATTAACACGCCTCCTTTTTGTAGTCGTGGAACTTCTACAGAGTAATTTTAAAATGTCTTATATGCTCAGTTATATATTTTTTTTCTGAAGAATTTCAATTGTATTTGGGAATCTGATTGTCTGAAAAATTGGCATGACCTTTTGGGACCACTCACATAACGAAATAAAGCTAGAGAATATCTTTCTAATATTAATCTGGCATGATGCAAACTTTTTAGCATTATCTTCATAACTGCAAAAATTGAATCAATGAATCTCCGTATTCTGACGGCATGTCGTAGTTTCAAATGAAGTGTATTTTGAAAACAGTGTTGGCAATCTTTGCAGTTTTATAAAGCGTAAAAACCCTAGGTTAACCAGTTTTAATGCTTTACCGACTGATGAGGCATAATGATGTGGAAGCACACTCCATTGATTTTAAATTTGATGAGGACATAACTTGCCTGTACTTGGGAGAGACTTTGTGCTATTGCAATTGTCGCAGTCAACCATGCCTGCAAAATAAAAGAGAAGTGAGGATAGTTATATTCTCCATTTAAACCATGTTCCTATCAGTAGTATCATACACGCTCATATGCTTTCCTTGTCTTTATTATCACATGTATCTCATTGGTGTCATCACGATAAATCTTCGTTTGAGGCTTCGTGTTGGCGATTAAGCCTTTATAAAAATCGTTAACGCCTCCCTTTCAGCATGACTTTTGGACACTCTCATATAAATTTAGCGAGCCTATGATGTGTTAAATTAGTTTATTGTAATCTACCATATGTGTCTTTTGGTTTCATACCGTTTGAAGCACATGCTGTCGAATTTTCCTTGAACCCACCATGACTTGCCAAATTATGTTATTATTCCTGAACGAGAAAAAATAGCAAGGAGATAAATCAAATTAAAGTAAATTTTGTACCACGAAAAGTTCATTCCAGTATAAAAGGCAAAGATAGAAAAGTTAAATAATTTCAACATGTGTGCACAAGAGGGAAAAGTTAGTATGAGATACATGTATGTATATCCATGACAAACTATGGTAAAAAGCATCATCACAAACGTTTTACAGCCAAGCTACAATACTATTTATACGCAGTCTTTAAAATTGTCCAATCGCACTACCTTAGACAACAATAGTCAAACAAAGAGAGTATGCTTTTAAAAACATTCACACCAATGATACATCGAGTGAGACGAAGAAGTATGATTTGGTCGAGGAGAGGATATCATTATTTTGTTTGTATTTGCTACGTAATTGTAAAGTAATGCTCATAAAAAATACAATTTTCTCAGGCTTCTCAAAAATCATATTATATCATATAATATCAAGGCATCATATAATTAAAGTTGCCCTACAACCAGCCTAAAGTTTTGATTACTGAAGATCTCTGCTTCCTCGAAGGAGATACAGTTCAAAGTAACACATGGAGCTAAGGTATCAAATTATAGCTATAATCAGTCACAGAAACCTTACCTTTGACGTACTGGTGCCCTTCGTTCATAGCTGTGGTTGTAACTCTCGTAGAGTGGCTATAACACAAATTTGTGAAGCTAAATTTTTGCTTTCGTTTCTGCGCAACCTCTAATTTTCGTTTCAAATAAATCTAAAAAGAGTCTCTGTGACAGCACAGTTCCTTGTCCTTTCGCTGGAAAGGCGAACGAACCAAAAAACCTATAAAAGAGGTGCTTTTCCTTACCTGTTGCAGAGACGCCATTTGCCGAAACCCTTATTTGGTATGGTACCTCTCAGCCAATGATATACTTATTTACATCAACACTCCATAGTGTAAAATATGAGAATCCCACCAAATTTTTTATCCCACCATATTTGTCTGCATGTTCACATTTGCCTCCATCTTCATACTTGTTTTCATGTTCACATTTGTCTCCTTCCGCAAAGAAATCGCGGGAAAGGATACTGTCCAACCAATTGATGGCAGTCCCAAAGAAAACTGACAATAAAATACTAGCCTCAGAAGCTTTCAGATTAAAGAATTTTTTAAACGCACCTGCGTTGCAGCAGTTCTGCTCTTAATTGTAGAATAGTGTTCACAATGCTTGGTGGTATCTTCCTTTTCATTTCAAGTTCACAAAGTCCTCAGTTCTTGAGGCAGCATCATCCTGTTAATCATTATCTAAAACAGACTTCCCTCTCGACTTCGTCTCGGTGCATAAAAGCGCCGGCCATCGGTGCACAAAAACACCAGCCATCCTGACCAAACAAGCTTGATCAATAATGCATATATACAGGAAGAGATCGCGTTATGTCACAGATCATAAACTTTTATGTTGGGCCTATGTGATAAGGCTCAGAAAAGAAATTAGCATATGTGTGCCAAATAACAGCTTTCTATTGGTGTTACCATGGCCTCATCCTTAGCGACTAAACGCACAACTCTAATTTTAGACCCTTACAGCTTACCTACAAACATTAATTTTCTATGATCGTGTTTTCCAATGACGCCTACAACAAATTGTTTTCAAGTTTTCGATCATGATGGATAAGTCATTTATAATTTATAGTTGAAGTCTAGCATCAAATTAGGAGAGGATGTCAGCATCCATCGAATAAATTTGAAATATTTTGGCAAGTCGCCCAAAATTCGTTTTCATTTCTACTTTCACATTTTGTAGCTTAATATGTCCTTATAATTGTGGTGAAGTTTTTTTGTGAAAATATATTTTAGTTTTCGAGAAATGATTTTTTTCGTTCGACCGCTCAAATATGCAAATACACATCATGTACCTCCGGTATTTCTGTCAACATAATCCTTTGTTTTATCATCTAAACTTAATCCCCTGTCATTACTGAAGCTGGCAAAGGAATATTCATATTTTGGTGAATATTTTTGTCAGACATACTTTTCCTATGTCGAAAAGTAGCGTTAAAAACAAAGACAGTTTTTACAATGACCGATGCGACAGAATCTACTAAGCTTCTAGCTTTTAAAAGACAAAAGGATGGTTATAAAGCTACTGTAAAAATTTCCTTGTGTATTTGTGTTGTTCTATCTTGAGACGGACTAAAAGTCCGCCAACACTGATCAGCGGTCTCACAGACTTCACAGAGTACATTATAAAGTGTCATTGGAGTAGAATTCAATGAGGTGTCCTTTGAGGGTAAGGTTTTTACCTCGAACGTCTAATTTAGTGCTTGAAACCTTTTTGCGATAAAGAAGCTTTGAAGAAACGAAAGAATCCTTTGAAATATCGTTTAACCCTTTACTCCCTTACACCAGAATGTATATTCTCCATACTGTTCTCTATACATCTTCTAAGGTGCTGACAAGGAGCACTTGTTTATCAATCAAGAGTTTTTCAAGCTGGTGATCATTTTCTTTATTCTCGTGACCTTACTGCATGATTCAGGGGGGATAGTGTAGGGAGAATAAAGATGTTAATCACCAGCAGAGGTTGAAGGGTTAACATAGATGGTTATGAAGAGAATCAAGCCCTTCGTTTTAGAAGGAGGGAAAACGATAGCTGTAAACAGAAAGGACAGGAAAATACCTTCTTGGGCTGGAATGCAAAATATTCACCGTACTTCATTATTTATTCATCTACTACGGATCGCAGAAGCACGGACGAAATTGTATGTCACATTAGCTCCCACTTTATTTTCATTAGAAACCTATGACGCTACGGAATTATACAAATAAACAGATCTCTTTCTATATATATACACATCTATCTCTATAGATCTCGCTATGGACATTACTGATCCTAGCAGTATGCAGAACGCGTGTCATATGAACTTCGTAATACACCTCGCTCACCGTAAAGTCTCAGTGGTAGAGCATCGGAGCGCGGAATCCGAAGGTCTGAGATTAGGTTCCTTATAGGGACACAGAATTTTTTTTTTGGCTCAAGTCTCTTTGTCTCCCCGAAAATTCGTTGAGTATTTTGCTATTGTTCCTTTTCTTGAATATTCTAAGGCGGCGTCTTACGTAAATAGACATAGCAATAATTTTGATGATGATCTGCTGTTTTAATAAGACATAAAAAAAGAAATTACCAGACATATGTAAATGAAGAAAAGACGCACAGATTACAAACTTATTGTGTTTACTAATAGAAGAAATATACATATCTATAGTCACTCTTACCAACCCTGCAATTGTTTCTAGAAATCACTCGAATAATTAATTTGTTCCAAGCTTGTGGTCGTGCCGATTGAAAGACATAGATATTCAGAAATGACGGGGATGTCTCTTCATCCTACTTATAACCGGACGGATATGACGCCTAGATAGGGCCATAGAAAACGAGCAGACATTTTGCGGTTTACTGATCAAGCGTGGTATAACACAAAGTCCAACATACGTCAACTATCCCTTATACAGAGACAGTTTCGGCGATAGTAGCAAACTTATAACACTGATTACTTCAAATGAGACCAATCTCAAAATATGCAGTCTTGAAAGGAAAAGCAAATCGAGATGGGGCCTGAAATGATAAAGGAATCCTCTCTTAACGTGTCCTGTTTCTTCGTATTTGGTTATCTTCAGGTGTTCCTCCGCGAGGTGATCGCCTCGGCCTCTTTGGATGCATTCGCGGAAAGTTCTGTCGCAATGAAGCAAGCCATGGTAGTGTCAGGGATGTCACATGTAATGGTTAAACTGTTTGCTCCGTGGGTTTCGTGGAAAGTTCTTCCATACAGTGGCAAAATCGTTCTGCTGTTTGTCCTTCATACAGTCGCATTTTTGATAATCGTTGTTGCTAATTCACCCGCATCACGACTTGTTGGAGTTGTTTCTTTTCAAGTAGGCAACGCAATGGCAGAAAATACGTTTCTTTCTCTCGGAACTTTTTATGGAGACGTCGCCGTTATCAGTTTCGCGGCAGGAGGTGGCTTGGGTGCTGTACTAGGTACTCTTTATTACTCAGGTTTGTGTTTAGGATTTTACTCAATGCGAATAGCTTTGGAAAATGAAATAGAGTTTGAGATAACGGGGATTAATACTCTTTTCCATGTTCTATCTCCCCGGCCCATTATTTTCTCTTAAACGAACTGATTTTTCCAAGGATTGAATGGAAAATTAGGCAAATTAGAGAAGAAAGTAAGAGAATAGTCTAACCTAGACACGAATTCGCATTGCAAATAGATGGGGACGCTTGGATGAGTATCAGTAAAAGCTGTTCACTGAAGTGGTAACGATCTACATTACATGACTAAGAATTTGAAAGAGAGTGTACGTGGCTAAAGTCAAACAATAGTTTGAGCCGAGTAAAATTATTACTCCACTGCGAGGATATTGGAACAGATTCCTACATTTTAGGCATTGAAGACACTTCCCAATGATGAAAACTTCCCTGGGGGTCGGGGCTATGTTCCCCTGAAAAATTGATCTTACTTCTGAGTGGAACCCATCCCCCCTCTCCTTTCTCTGTGCTCTGTGTGTGTCGTAGCTACTGCATAAATGATTATGGATATGGGTAATTTGTCGACCCGACCACAGTTTTGTTCACTTCATGTAGAATGCCTTTTGGTTAACAGGTATATCCGCATGGACATGTGTTCCGCCTAGAATTGCGGTGTCGTTCCTCATCCCCACCACGTTCTTCTTCGTCTTTATGTATGCAGCCTTGGACAAGTCTCACGTCGATCAGCGATCGAGACACAACTCTACTTGTTTCCCAGAAGTTGATTACGATGCTTTTGGCGATCAACAGAAAGCAAGCAAACTCAGCATGATAACAGTAAAAGTGCGTGTCTCCCTTCACATATTCGTGCCCTTAAGTTACCTGTTCATGCAATACTTTGCGGATCGCCTCTCGATTCAAACGATCATCCCAACATTGGCACTCCCAGAAAAGGCCCACGATCTCATTGGTCATTACACTTACTACTCGCTCACTCACGATATCGGCTCACTGATTGGACGCTCCTACCTTCTGCTGCTTTCAATCACGTGTCCATGTGTAGCCAGTTATGCACAAATCAAACACACGTGGATACTAGCTGCTGCTGGCAACATCATGATGTTTTGTCTTGTGTTTTTATCATGGTTTCACCCTATCGTTGAAATGGAAGTCATCCTGGTTTTATGTTTCGTTTTTGGCATGATCACAGGTAGCCATTACGCAAACTTGCCTCTTGTCATAACTGAGCAAGTCAGGGATGCAACAGAAAGAGAGTTCGCGCTGGGCATATTCACGCTGGGATCATCCGCTGGAACATATGCCGCTGGGCTCTTAGGATTGTTCTTGAAGCCATATTTAACTCAGCACTGTCTGTTTGAGTTAGGCAAGAACTGTCCAAAAAGATTTTTTAGTTTCAAAGGATGGATCGAAAGTGCACACTGTTGATGACACCACATGAAATAATAGGATTGAAACATGTCCTTGGCTATAGGGAACAAGCTTTTCATTGATAAGAGTGTGTCCGAGCGCGGAAGTTATGTATATAAATTTTATATCTAAAATTGAAATTAAGAAATGCTTTGTAGCGAACATCACGATCATGAATGGATTTGTAGGATGAACACTAACATTAAAGTAACGCCTCAAGTTAACGAACCTTATCAGCCTATTGTATAAATTTAACTAGCCTTAATTTGCATAACTTTGTACTGATGAAGCCTTAACTGGCGAAATGTTTACTACCAAAGTATATAATATTTGTGCCTTTCTAAGTCTATACTTTTTTTTTCCTCATATATATACATATATATATATATATATATATATATATATATATATAGAGGAAGTCTGCAAGTCGATTTTCGCGTGGAACAGTGCTCAATACGTTGAAGCAGAGCAGAATAAATATTATGAGAGGAAAAAAGGACGCAACTACATTTCCCGACAAGCCTGTTTCGTGAATCGCTTCACTCTTCAGGGGTTTAATGAATTCATGAATGGATGAATTCATTAAACCCCTGAAGAGTGAAGCGATTCACGAAACAGGCTTGTCGGGAAATGTAGTTGCGTCCTTTTTTCCTCTCATAATATATATATATATATATATATATATATATATATATATATATATGTATATATGTATATATAAACAAGAAAAATAAATGCATGCGGAGTACTGACCAGTTTCTGAGGCTGCTTAAAATACAACATGCTACATTGTTATTTGTATCTTTTTGTTCTATTTCCATTTAAATTGTTCTTGTTCCAGGCCGAGTCTATGAAAGCGCGATTCGACGCGATGGCAAATGACTGATGTCAGCGGCCGAGTGAAAAAACGAGGGAGGTCTGAGTTGGGTTGTTTATGCTTCCTTTATGTCACTATGCTGCTACTGTCCTGCCAGTCGTTTATTTCCCTTAATTTTACTGAATATCTAAAACAGGACAAAAGGGAACATCTGCGTTCCATCAGAGGCATTTCTACGGAAACTAGACAGAAAGCTTAAGCATGATATATAGACATATATACCTCCACCAATATATATCTCAATTCTGGCCCCGGTTGTTCAAAGGTGGGTTAAGATAACCCAGGGTTAGTGTGAAATTTGATTTCAGGTCTGAAAACTTTGAGACAAAATTCAGTTCAAATATTTTTGCTTGCAATTTGATCATTGGATGTCCTAAAAAGAATGGTGAAAATTTTCCCTAAAATACTTTTGAACAAAGAAATAAAGAAAGCTGGATTACAATTTAACCCTAGGTTAGTGCTAATCAGCCTTTGAACAACTGGGCCCTGGAGGGAACACAATATCTCATGGACTGAAACATTGAAAACTTCTTCCCCAACTTCAAATTTCCCCAAAAGGACTTTTGGTAAATGAAAGTCAGTCATACCCATAAGCAATTTATTCTAAAACTAAGAGGGCAAAATTCTGGATAAAGTTCCAACACAAATTTGTGTGCCAGTAAATTATACAGTTCAGTGTTGCCCAAATGTGTATCAAAAAATATCAAACAACAGCAAGTCTTCTGTTAATGGCTCATTTCTTTAATAAATTAATTTGCTTTACATCATAAATTTACATCACATAAAAAAGCCTCCCATATTATATTTAATACTAACATCGCATCAGCCTGATCAAGGTTACTTTTTTTCTGGCATCTTTAAATAGCTATTCTAATGCAATCATGGTTGCATGATTGCATAGGACCATAATAAACATATGCAAAATTTCTAATCAGTACAAGTGTAGAAAACTGTTGTTACAAGCAAATCATTTAGAGTTAATACAGTAAAATTTCCATATCTCAATATACCGAGGGTTCAGATCAGTAAAACCTCCCTGCCCTTAGCCCCTTGGAATTTCCAATAATCAATGATGGCTGTCACTTGAGTAAGGATATTTCCTTACAAAGCACATTCACTGAAAACGAAGTTCCACAAAAAATAATACCTGGTAAAAGTAAAATTTTATATCTAAACACTACTCAATACTTGCTTATAACTAAACACTCTGTACAAGCATATGAAGAAGCTTCAATCAGTGAAATCAGTAACAGCATAACAAAATGATGTATTGGTGGACAAATTTAAATGCTAGATGGTACAATGTATATAAATAACAAGGATCTAGATGACAAAAGTTCTTTGCACTGACTGTAAGTAATCTCAAAAGTAACTCAGACAGTAATGAAAGCTTGAAATTGAACCTTACTTACTCCCAGAAAAAAAAAACAATAAGAAATTTCTTCTTAACCTTTTAACTCCTAGATCAAATTTGTAATTCTCCTTACTGCCAGCCATACAATTCTTATGATGTTAGTTCAGAAAATTTAGTATTGGATCAACTAATTATCCCCAAATTGATATTTTACTTTATTCTCGTCACTCACCTGGTTGATATTACATTGATATTGTAAGGAGAAATTCTGTGTTGGTCACTGATGGGAGTTAGAGGGTTAAAAGCTCAACTTATCTGGTATTTTGTCATGCTCATGGAGAAATTGAGAAAGGAAAACAAACAATGGAAAGTTGGAAAATCAATAATACCAAGCTATAACATTTAAAGAAATTTGAGGCAGAAAAAAGAAGAATCATCTGTGAAATTATGCCCATGAAAAGGGTTCGATCTCTGCCTCACTGGAAGAGCATATGGCTACAAAAATCAAGAAGTCTTCATTGAAAATTTTGATTAAAACACCTGATATCATGCAATTCAAAACAAAATAATTTTCTCTATCATTTGAAGTCATATTTACATATTAGCACAATAGCACTACAAAATCTTTCTAACACTGTTTAGAACAGTATCTACATGAAACAGATATTTAACAGTTCAGGGCTCTTTTTATAGCTAGCATGCTTTTGGAAAATGTAAAAAATATTTTAAAAATTATAATACTTTAACTAAAAATAAGACAACTTATGTTACTTTAAAATTGAGTAATCAACTTTATCTACATGATAAATAGTTCTCTTGAAATCGTATACGTATAAGTTATGATAAAATGTAATGCTTATTTTTGTCCATTAACCACACAAATGCCTAACAAATAATGCACATTGTGGAGCCCCAAGATAGATTTGCAAACTGGATAATTGCAGATTGCGACTCATGTTGTAAAGCAAAGCCCCTCCAGGCACAAAATTGGTTAGTGCCCATGGGGTGTACTTCACATGCAATGGAACAGTTAATCATCAACTGGAATCAAAGGTAAATGCCACCCAACAACCATACTACTCCTTATGCCTATATGATTATGTATTCATTTTACATTATGCTGTCTGCACTTAGATGCAGAGATACCAACCTCTAAAGAAAATCTGAAGATATCTGATAATGTTGATCACAATCTTAACTCCATCCCCTTCACTGTTAAACCCTTTGCCTCCTAGGATCTTACACAATTTAGCTGCCAAAAGTACCAAAACAAGCAAATAGCATATCAAATGTAAGATATTTCAAGGTGTTAAGACATGTGGATCCACGAGAATTCCTTTCATTGATTCACCTCACCAAGTGGAGATTTTTGTATTGTTCATAAATTTAATAGAGTAGTTTGATTGTTGAAAGACTGTTGTTGGCAGAGGTGACTGACATTCCACTCACTTCAGGTCAGTTTATACACACAGGACTTAGAACATTCGACTGACAACAAATTTTCACTTGACTCTGCTGATGACTTCTACTAAGGTTGGCACAGCATCAATCACCACAATCGACAACAGTCCTTCTCAGGACTACTTTCACCTAGACCATCACACTACTTAATTACACCATGCATGTTACCCCCAGGTTCGATTCATTTACTATATACCACTAATAAAGTTTAATCTGCAGTTAAAATAAAAATAAGCCCTTTCATTACAAGGAGTAACTAAAAATTTATTTCACCTTATTATATCAACCCATTTTCCAGCAGAAAGGTAACAAGAAGAAAAGGTAACAAGAAAAATGAGAAATACCAACATTGGGATATTGGTTGATTTAACTCAAAATTCCTAGGACTAAAATTAAACAAATGTAAGGCAGACAGTGCAGAAAATCATTTAAGTAGATTTAAGGATTGGAGGGATTCAGTGGAAAGCATGTTTATAAGGTATCACATATCAGAGAATTCTACAATTTAACCACTAAGAATTCTCAGGCTAAATTGTGATGGCCAATGCTACTGTTTGTTCAACCAAGAAAAATATTCATTAGTTACTTCACAACATATTTTGTACTATTCTACATGTATTTTTTGGTGGAAACACTGAGTGTGAAGTAAACAGATGTTGTGCCTGTCATCTTATGGACATACAACCAGTCAAAAAGTTACCCTACCCTTTCTACACACTTTCTACAAACGGATCAAAAATGAGAAGGTGTGTATAATCAGTGAAAGAACAGCGTATGTGATAGAATTCTCATAGATTTAAACCAGAGAGCGATACACATTTACATGAATATGATCAAATGCACTCACTAAAGAATGAACGGACTCAAATAATATGGTCCTCTACAGCCTTAACAAGGATCAGAAAAGTTGACCACCCCAAGACATAAACACAAGTTTTATGCAAAAATCATTTTACGAAACAATCGTCGAGAAAGAAAAATTCCTTCTCCCCTTCGAAGATACCTGAGGTATCCAACTGAGTCTAGTAATTTATTAGTTATATTGTTTTTAGAGCAAACACCTGAACTCTATCATAATGCGTGTAATATTAGCTACAGAGCACGATGTAAAGTAAAAAAAAAGTTTTTTCAACATAAGAATAATAATCATAAAACATTTTATCCTTTGTCGTGATCTAAAAAGCCTTGGGGAACATACCTTGAACCAGAGTTGGTTGACTATGGAGTTTCAAACAACATCACTACGCCCTTTAGAGTTGATCTCCGAAATGTCTTCGTTTTCTTTCTCTTCCCCCTCGCATTCACTCTCTTGAATAACTTGCAAATGAGAGGAGTTTCGATAACTACCTTGACTTTCGCAGCTAAGCTGACGAACGGGAAATGGTTTATGTCCTACGCCGTGCAAATGCTCTTTCAACATGTCTACCCGTAGTTCACAGGGTTTCGCCTTCGGACATTGTTTACTTCCTGATTTCACTACTTTAGCAACTGCCGGTCCTGGATATTTTTTCACAGGTTGCGTGTTGTGTTGATAATAAGTCGCTGTAGAGGTAGAAATCGGGAAACCTCCGTGAAAACAGTAACCAGCCGAGTATGGGGACAAGGCTGATCCATAACCAAACTCTTCTTCGTATAGATAGGTCTTCACCCCCTTCGAGGGACATGAGCGCGCACTAAAACTAGGAGATCCAGTGCTTGAAGCCGTACTCTTGCCGGCTTGAGTGTTATTTCGCTGTCGTCTCGGCTTCCAATAACAGTAATAGAAGCAAAATCCGAAGACAACCAATAAAAATAGAAACGCACTTCCCAGAGGTCCAACATAGGAAGGGATATTCATGTTTAAGAAAATTTTCAAAACAAGTTGTACAACTCGAAATCACGTTGAAAACTTTAAATGACGATGTGCTCCCACAGATCTGGTTTAAAAAAATAACTATGATCTTTCTCGTGCCCGAATTTCGCAGTCTGCCTAGAAGAAATAATCATTAGGTATTTGTTTTTCTCGTGGTATTACTAATCAGTCTCGTTACGGCGTCGTGTTCTCCCTCGTTGTGAATGTCTATTTGAGCGCAATTATCTGCGTTTCAACACCAGGCAACGCGGCCAATTACACTATTTGAACATCACGAAACCATCACATGTCTAAGCGACATCATAACTGTAAAAACTGAAGGGAAATGACTGTGAGGGGCTACTGCCTGATCACGTCCTCTTTCCAAACTTGTTTACAGTCCCACTTTCCATTTCGGCCTTGATAGTCACGTATTCCTTTATATAAGCGCTTCCTGTTGTCCCTTACGTCAATCATGCAAGCGCAAGTGAAATCACGTTTACGATAACAATACAATGGCTGTGTATTATAAGTTTTTTTGTTGCTTTTTTTTTTTTTTTTTGCTGGTTTGCGTGTGTTATGTTAGCAAGGTTTTCCTCATAACAATATGCGGGAATTTATTTTTTGATAAAAAAAGACCGTACCGAAAACAATAGCCCTAGAGGTTCCATAGTAATCCTCTGACAAAAGGCTTTGTTTTAGAGCAGTATGGGGTTTTACATAAATCTTTCCATTGATCTTTGGATTAAACTTTACACGATCATACACGCATTTTTACTGATTCTTGTTTACCATCTATTATCTTAGATGCGCTTGGATCACGTCATCAATTAAGCAAGTAGTTTTTATGTTGCCTAGCATCTGTTTAGTAGCAAATCACAGATGACGTCAAAATGAGATAAGGACAAAAAAGAAGCACACCAGGCACAGAAACAAGAACAAGTCCAAATTATGCACTTATTGTTAATAAAGCATTACATTTTTATCATTTTGAGTCACATACTTGCTTTGATAAAACACAATGAACTACTGCGCTAAATTACGAACTATATGCCATTTTCTTAAGTGTTCAGAGAAATGCGCGCGCCGTGATTGGTCAGAACGAGTTCATTATATTTCTATAGAGCACGCGCCTTACGTCACACGAGTGCACTGTTGAGATATAATACACGTAGCTTACGTCATCAGTAAGAGCGCGCGCAATTCACGATAAATTTTATAAAAGAAATATAAAAACTTGTTCCTCAAGCATTGTTGAGTTATATAAGCACTTGGGTATTTTTAAGAACACTCGAGAACTCAATAATGCACTCGGCGCGTTTTTTAATTCTCTATTAGCATCACGTTTCTCTTCGACGCCATTTAGTTGCCTAAGAAAGCATGAACTCAGACCGAGGCAATCTTTACTTCCTGTGTACCCTTCTGCTCCCAAGACACTACAAAATTGACTGACTGAGTTATGGACCGAATTGTGGAAAATCTCTTTGGTTTTTGAATTTCAAATAACAATTTTTCGCCTCTCCCCTCCCCTCTTGATATAACTTGTGTGCAGCTATATCAGGAGGTTGTCGGAAACAGGACACACGCGACAATCTCTAACGGTAATACTGGTAACCGGTAATCTATGAATTTTAATTAGAGAGAGAAATAAACATGACCAAAAGGACTAATGAACAGAGGATAAATACCAACGTCAGTTTTTTTTTCGTTTTTATCAAGTTCAGAATTAAAAGTTAGTAGTGTGACCAAAAATTTAATCACTAAACCCGCTATGCTTCGTCCTTACAGTGACGTTTTACCAAATTTCCCTCTTTTTGGTTTCAGGCGTTACATTCGGTGAAACCGACCATAATTTAACCATACTTTATATGGAAAACATACTTTATCAGTATGCGTGCGAAACGACTCTACTGACTGGGTACGAGTGAAGCTTACTTTGCCATGGTTACGCTATGAGATTGCATGAATTGGGGAGGCATGGCAAAGGCGTGGGCGAACTTGCAGTGGGCAGAATAGAATATAAGCAGTCACATGGGATTAGTAAGATCGACGAAAGTTTGGAGTAAACGAACCAACTCGAAAGTACTTTTAATCGTTCCAAGCTTTCCTCGATCTTAGAAAATAACTGACGGCGGCTTAATCACTCGATCAGCGTATGTAACACTCTACTCTAACTGAAAAAAAAAACATTTGTCATGCAGACCAACCGGATCACAGATACGTTTGATGGCGATCTTGCCAGTTATTCATTTACTAGCTACATAACGGTAACCGTTGTACATGGACAATTTTATGGTAATGTACATGACAATAGGATACGAACTTCATCTTCAAAAGCGTATGGTATCTTTCCGTAACAAGTATCGGAGTAAAATATATAATCGATATTATTATCTGCACATAATAAACTGGCACGCCCAAGGAAATGTAACCTGGCCTCTTTGAAGCTAGTCATCCGTTATCAAAATGGCAGCAGTTTTTTCTTTGTTGCCATTCGTCATGATGCCACTGAGTGAAGTTGCATTCCGATCTCCACAAGCTCTAGTAGTTACTTTTCCTTAGCATTTACTCAAACTGTCACTATAATCTATGATCCAGCTTCTCAATAATTCCTTATTCAAAGCTCCATCATGTTTAAAACTAAGTTTAAAAGGATGAATAAACACCAATCTAGTCTTGTCATATTTTTTCCAGAAGATGTCAGCCTGCCCGTCCGTTGAGTACCCCGACAGATAAACTCCGCGGATAAACTCAAAATTTTCCGCCTTTTCGAGAATTCGACACATTGTGGGAACCGCAATTTCCAGGAATGTTTGATGCTTGTGGAAAATACGAGAGAGTTTTTTATATGCATCCGCAAATTTACCAGGAATGTAGAATATGTCTGAGCGTCCTCGATCGCAAAGGAGAGCCCAGTTTTCACTCCTTTTGAAAAGATCGGTGGACCCGTTTATGCCCCGTAACGGGTCTCGGGAATGGACTTTCTTGTAAACTGAGGTACTGCCAGTTTTGTTCGGCAGCCATTCATTTTTTGATGATTTGCGCACAGCCCAGATTTCATTGAAAGCCTTTTGACAAGTTTTCACCCCCCACTTTGAATTCCACCAATACCAACCTTTGATCGCTATCGGGTACCTGGGGTATACTCGGATTTTGTCTCGGTCGAGTCCAACAAGATTCCAATAATTTAACAGTACGTCATCGCTGATTTGTAAATAACCAGCGTATCCAGGATATTTCTCCATGGCACGTGACATGCACATGTAGGCAAAGTATCCTTTGTTAACGTCAACAGCCTCGACGGTGTAGTTCTTAGTCCTCTGTGGTCCGCAAAACATGGTCGTTGGAAAGGCATTCTTGTACAGTGCAGTGAGTGTTGGGATACTCGAGTAGAGAGGATAGTGGTAGACAATTACAAGCACAATGTCCGAAAATGCGTCTCGGAGGCAGGAAGATTTTGAATCATTGTGTACGGCCAAGAGTTCTTTTCGCATCAGAACGTAATTGAAAATGGGACTGAGAGGAATAACACCTGTATGACAAAAAGTATAAGTGAAAAAGTAAAAAAAGCCTTAAGGCATAAAAAGGTTCCTCTTTAAGGAGTCTCCCAAAATTCCGAAGATCTCAGCAGCAATTCTCCTTCCTAATTTCCATATATTTCCTTTTGAATCACTTGAGAGAATTTGAAATTCCCTCAATTGAAACATTGACCTTATTTTTCTTTTAATTGTTGATGTTTTCGAATGGTCCTATGAAGTAAGGTTTGCTGGTAGGCATTGAGGAGAACGAGAAAAAGAACAGGGAGCTCCGCCTTGAGGCTGAACTAAATGTTCTTACCCATCTAGATAGCTAACTATGGTGCATAGTGAAGAGAACAAAAGTTCATTTCTTTCCACAATTGATTACAACTTTTGAATAAATAAGTAAACTATTAATGAAAACTCGCAAAGATGTTACAAAAACTTCCTGCTACTCTAAAACAGAGCTGTCGTCCTAAGGTATCCCATGAATTTCACCATTGTTTTCTTTTATTCAAGAAGTGTATATAAAATGTTGGCTTGCACGGAAATCTTTCCGCAAAAAGCTTAGTTAAAAATTGTATCACAAACCGTAGCCGATGCCATACACAAATGTCGCTGTGAGAAAAACCAACAGGGCCATCCTTCGATTTGAGCTCATGTCTATTTCCCTTGTGTTAAAGGAGCGGACAGCGGTGAAGAGTTGACAATTCGAAAATCTCTGAATTAATCAATTCATCTCCGCTGCGCAGTTCCCTGAACTTTTTTCCACCAATCAAAACTTCCTGGGTACGGAGGTTTGTATTCGGACCTGTGAATATGAATTTGTCTGGTAAGTGAAAGAATTGGGGATAGATAAGAGAAAAATGAACAGGAAATTTATGTTGATATTTCTTTAATTCAATGCAATCTAGTCAGTCTCACACGATGTTCTATGTGGAGAATGGAAACCGTTCCTGGGCGTTCTTAACAGCGGTAACCCGGGGGAGAAATAGGGTGAAATGTGTGTATAAAATTAGGGAGAGAGACCGCAGGAAGAAGAATACAAATGAGACCAGATAAAGTGGACAAATACGTTTACTACTGTCACAACACTTAACCGCACACGCGTAAGAAGGAGATCGAATCGGATTAACATCCTCTTAACGATCTCACTTGCTTCTCTGTAATGAGAGTGGAGGGACCATCTTGTTTGGTGTCCTCAAGCGCAGGCCACAAGGAGGTACAGGACTAAACCCGTCTCTTATCTCTTCTGAACTTAAACTTTGGTCGATAAACAATAAACACCCAATCTCACCCTTGTTAAAAACAGAGACAAGAAACGATATTTGAAGGGCAAAATTACAGATGAACACTCAAGACTCTGAGTATCAATTCACAAAATAAAACAGGTGGAACTAAAACTGCTCACCATGAAAAAACATATTTTGGGACAAAATATGTATACCACGTATCTTCGATAATAATCCGCCATGGTCATACAACAAATGATAATGAGGTAGTGTGCTAGTAAAATATGTGGCACATCTTTTCGCGGGAAAAGTTGAATGGAAACAAGAGACATCAAATAATACGAAAACGACGGCACTTTAAGAAATACATCACAAGAGCACTTGCAAGAAAAAAGCGAACCAAAGGAAATACAGAAAGCAGTCGAACAATAATACCAGGTACAATAATTCAAAAGACATGATTAATGATCAATAGGGTGATTCCGAGAGGCCAGGCGCATTTGTTTTAAAACGAGTAGAAGTGCAGAGTAAAAAGGCTGAGTAATTCTGATGCAAATGTGCACCTGGCCTCAATTCGATATTAAGCCAGACGAATGCTAAATATTTGATCAACTATTACAAGCCCACTTGAAATTTCAGCCCTCTTTCGGAAAAATACAATTTAAACAGTCCAAATCTCCCGCAGCATTATTTCAATAGTAAAAATAATTAATTGTAGCAACTCAAAAAGACACACTGCGGTTCGTTCGAGACCAAAATACCGCTTTCATTCTGGTACATTCCCTTCTGGAATAAAACTTTTGCCGCTAGTTTTCATCATCACTTTTGAACTTAAATCGAAGTATTAGATCTGGGTGGAGTTCATTCCCAAAGAAAATTTTAGAATTACATTTTATAATAACATATTGATGTCTGTTGATTATCCTCAAACCAAAATAAGGGGCAGCACGAGTTAAAAAACCCAAACTAGATTAAGCTTGATATTGAAATGCGCTTTTCAACGTTAACGAGATTAAAAGGTCAAAAGAAGCTTAGCTAAGTTAGTAAACTCGAATTAAATCAATCGATTCAATCTTTCTAACCTGTTCCATGTTAGTGAAGACAAGCAAAGAATCGGGCGCGTGAAAGAGATGAAAAGATAGCCTGTAAGAATATTCCCCTTCCAGAAAACCGATCATCGTGTCAATAAAGTGTTTGACGTAAGATGAAGGGTTTCTTTTTCGAGAGTATTTTTCACTTTGCCTGTCGTCCCCTAACAAGTAAATCGAGAGGAACAAGAAATTGCTTTTTTGTTTTGTTTTTTGCTTGCCCAAGATAAGTTCTTACCTTTTGTCAACGGAAACTTTCCCCCTTTGCGGAGAGAGCTCTGCATGTAACATGAGTCAAAGAGCTTCTAAACTTCGAGAGGAAGTCGATGTTAATTTAAGTGTAACAGGGATAATCGGTTTAAAATCCAGTACGTTTTTGGCTATTGAAGTGTAATTGCTGGGTAATAAAGAGTTCTATGCATACGATTTTAAAATTATCCGTTTGGTTTCGCAGCCGTTTTTTGCTTTCATTATATATTCCACTACTTCGTCATTTTACCAAATAAGGTCGTGAAATAATAGCGGGATAATAAAAGGGAAAGTCATTCAAGAGCTTTCCAATGAAGCTGAAATGCGTCAGTCTGTAAACAGGTTAAAATTTGAATTTCTGGCAACTATGATTTTGGAAAATATTACGGTTACTAAGTTTAAAAGGATAAAGAAACACGAATCTGGCCTTGTCATATTTTTCCAGAAGATGTCAGCCTGCCCGTCCGTTGAGTATCCTGATAGATAAACTCAGTAGATACACTCAAAATTTTCCGCCTTGTCGAGAATTCGACACATTGTGGGAACCAAAATTTCTAGGAATTTTTGATGCCTATAGAAAATAAAGGAAATTTTTTTTTGCATCCCCAATTTTACCAGGAATGTAATGTAAAATTAAAACTTAGTAACCGTAATATTTCTAATCTCGTGGGCGCCAGAAACTCAAATTTTAACCTGTTCACAGACTGAAGCAGCTCAGTAGCAAGAGAATAATGACAATATCGATGATAATACAGTAATGAGAGCAGTAAAAATAGTAATTTAATGTAACATAATACGAGACGACGACGATGATAATGATGATGATGGTTATTAAAAAACAGTCATGTTAAGCAACCTATTTGCAGTTGTGTAAATAAGGACTTTAAGATCGAAGAACTAAACCCTAAGCAACTACTTGTCTCCAGTGCCCTGTTATCAAAATCCAAAGAATGATACATGACCAAGCCTAAAACGTCATCAAAAAGATATAAAAAACAATTGTCTTAAGTATGGTTCCTAAAAGGGCTTCTGACGCTTTTGACAGTCTAGTGTCGTTTGTCTCTGCTAAGTAATATTGTCATTTAGCAACTTCACGTGATATTGTTCTTTTTCCCTTTGCATTTTTGAAAATTATCAGGTGACTGTTTTACAGGGTAGGCAAATCATTCTGACGCGAATTTTTAACATTATCATTATGTGAAGCGTTATCTTGCTCTTTGGATTTTGATGCAAACAAAACGTTTCCTTTAGTTAAGTTCCTGAGCTGAGGCTTCACGGTTTCTATGACGGTCTATGACGGTCTGCAAATACACTCGGCAAACCCTCTTCAATGGCACAGGAATTCAAACGCCACCTCATTTTTTCCTAAATAAAATGACTATTTTTAATCTTTTTGTAGACGAATAGGTATGTAGCTTCTTAGCATACGTGCATACGCAAGTACGCGCAGTCAGCTTGATATGCAATTTCCTTGTCGAAGACGTAAAAGTTTCGGTTGATCAGTGGTAAGTGACGTAAGCGAGGTAGGAGAAAGGGCAAGAGCAGGCTTCCACTAGCGGCCCCTGCGCTGAATCCTTCCACTTACCGTAGCTGATACCATACACCATCGAAACTATCAGAACAACCTTTAGAACTAGCCTTCGATTTGATCCTAGAATGTTGCTGTGAAACATGTGAGCTGCTATGGCATGTTCTTCTTGTGAGTTAAATTGAAATTTCATCAGGTGGAGAGAAATTTTAAGTACTCAACGCGAATTTTTAAATTAAAGCTGAAAACTAATTTTTACGTTTTGGCTTAGGGTGTGTGTTTGTTGTCGTTTTCATTTGTAACGAAAGTTAAAAAGTGAAATTTCCATGCAAAACATTGAAGTTTCCGAGAAATCAGGTTACATTATGGTGACAAATGTAGACTACGTTTCGGCTACCCTACTCACTCAATCTGTTTCTAATGGGTGACCACTGGGATTGCAAAAAGAGTAAAGTTTAGCTTATGTCCCATTTCTAAGATATTTCTAAAATTTCTCTGACGCTCAGAGTAGTTCAACAAGCTTTTCTTAGAAGAAACATTTATTTTGAACATAGGAGTCACCTACTTTATATTCATTTGGAAAGAAACCAGTGTCCCTACAGCCATTGAAGATGTTCCATGTTCCTTCTTGATGGTCCAACGCTGAATCTGTCTCGTTTTCAAAATCAAAAGAAAACTTTCTCTAGGCGTGTGGTTTTTTTTTGTCTCACTTAGCTGACTTCGGAGTTTGCATACAATACTAACTATGGAAGCTTTCTTGCGGGAATTTGTATTGGAGGGTCGATGACAGGATTGGAATCGTTAGTCGAAGGTAATATTGCACAAGCAAGATTAGATTGAATATCACAAATGATTTATATTGGATAAATCATACACTCTTATCAGCCATGCTTATCAGGTCCAATAAATGTGACAAAAACATTGGAACCTTTGTTATTCCAGCATAATTTTTTTGTTTTTTTATCAAAAATTTTTTTGGGAAATATTTGAGTTACGCCTTATTTGTGGTATAAATTAACTTATCTAGTTTTCATTTTTGTTGGAATTACTCGTTCAGTGTTTAAATGATACATTTAATATCGTTGTTTGCGTTGTTTGTTCGTTTCAATTTGCTTGTGGTTGTACTGTTCACAAATTATCCAGAACGTTATTATAGATTGCGTTCCTCTTGAGATGCATCTGCTCGTATATTTTACTACCTGATCCCCAACCCTTATGGAAATATTTTCGGAATAAATTTTATTTGAGGGGAACATGTTCGTAAACAATTGCCCTGAACAAATTTTATCATACATCACATATAGCTGCTGAATTTTGGTTTAAATTATAAAATAAAGCAGAAACTTTTGCGAATACGTGTATAAAATGGCGACATTACGATAATATTGTAGACTAATATATGTCATGATTGTACATTCCAAACGTTAAGAACAGAGCCAATATGTAGTGTGTCGCTGTTTTGATACATTTGTGAAGGGTAAATTGATCACGAGAATAAAAACATAGACCTCCACGATATATATTTATACGATTTTAACATAATCTTTTTTTATATCATGAAGCAAGAAGTGTGCAAGCCTCGCATATTAAAAAGAGAAAGAGCATTTGGAAAAAGCGAATTCTTTATCGTGTGGCGCCTTAGGAGTGCTAGCGATACTCAAAAACAAGAGCAGATATAAATAATACAATTAACATGAGACTTACTCCTCTGAAAACACACGTTAAGGCCACAATCTCAGATCAAAAGTAATCCATTCGCTGAAAAAAAGACTTTATTTGCAAGGTTTACAATCATGTCGGAAGCGTATTATTTCAAAAGGCTTTATCATCATCAGCAGCAGCGTCATTAAAATTTCATATGGAAAGCAAATGCTGAACATTATACCCAAAAAAGTTTCCAATTTTCTTACCTGGGGGCTGCCAACCCGCTTCTTGTTTTTCAATAATCTATGCATGCCCAATGCATGTCAAACAAACAATTAACAAGCAAGGATTGACACAAACATATGATTAAACGATTAATTATAACGCAAAGAGGGTTCATGATTGCATACAGACACTTTTGCTTTAACACTTGACGAACTAACAATCGGTAAATATTTGTCATTTTCATTTTTATTTCACGAGCTGGTTCCATAAGTCAATTTCTATGGATCACCATTCTGTATATCTCCATAAACGCACAGCCGTGCATAAGTAACATATCATGAGCTGTTATAATGAATTCCATTGGCCAAAATTTCCGAAAGTCTACAGAAGTAGCTAAGAAAGAACTTAGAAATTTGTCTTACTGAATAAGCCATTAAGCTGGCAAGAGCAACGATACCGACAGCAATGCAGCCTATAAAAGATAACTCAAAAGAAGACGAATGAACAAAAATGAAAGGAGAGAGAATGCTGACATAGAATCCAAACGGCTAAACTGACAAATCTGAGCTGAATATTTAATTCGTGATTTTCAAAACTAGACCTATCTCCTATCAAACCGAAAAACAGGCTAAACGAAACAGATACGACTAAAATCTCGTTTTCCGCACCAGAGCCTTCAAAAGGTGTAGAAGTTGCATCATTTTAGATCTCCACAATCGGGGCTATAAATGCCCAAGTAACTTCAGTTTACAAAACAAACTAGCGCTGAAGGTCTGGGAGGTGTCCATGATAACCGTCATGAATATGAAAAAGTTTCTACACTATCTCAGAAAAAAAAACTAAATCTAGCACACCAAACTACACTGAATGCACCAAACTATAACAAACTACACCTACTACACCAAACTACACCAAATTACTAAAGGGGGCAAGTATCTAAAGAAACTGTGGTGCTGCGTCAGTGAGAGAGTATAACAAGGTAATATGGTATTATCAACTGAGTTGATAACGTAATTTGATCACCATATAGAGTTTCAAACTAGCTTTGAAACTCAGTTGATGATACTAAAATATCATGTTAAACCAAATTACACCTACTACTACATCGAAATGTACGGAACTACACCTGTTACACCACACTACACCTACTACACTTATTTCTCGATTGTGGAAGCGTTGGTTTTTTTCTTAGATAGTGTGGTACCTTTTTTAATACTCATGACAGTAATTATGAAACTATCACCGTAAAAAACGTAAAACTTACGTAAACTTACCAAGCCTCTGTACCCCTTGGCGAAGTCTTTGTAGAAAAGGGAAGCTGGCTAACGACAAAAACAGAGGAAATATCGCCGGGTAAACAGCTGCGCAATAACTTCCTTTGTCTTTATCGGCATGCACTACATTCAATACCCGAATATTACACTGCAGATATAAACTCACCGGTGAGTTTGCTGCTTTTATCACTCGAACATAAAATTCACATCCTCGGGCCCCTGTCCGAACCCTTAAAATCATTAGAATTGACCATCCGCCACGAAATCGACGTTACATAACTATTTCGGTAAAATTGCATTTATTTTGATGTTTATAAATGAGGCTATTAATGGCAATTTAGTTCGCTAACATTTCAATTTTCTACATTCTGACATTTCCTCTTGTAATATTCCTCAACTCAAACATTTTTTCCGATCGGAGGATTACACGTAACACGTACCACGCGCCATCTGATGGATCAAAACTCACTAGCTACCCAATGAAACAGCGACTTGGACTTTTGAATCGCATTTGATCAGGTCGCACACCGTGAAACTGCATGTTCAAGGATAGAAAATAACACTATCAAAATATATCGTTTTGGCGACGACACGTCACTGTTTTCAAATGCAAATGAGAAGAGATTATTTTTGATAAAGATCGAAAAAAAGGCTGTCATTACTAATAATATATGCACGGTCGCGCAGGGACGTACGATTCCTTTTGTCATGTGCTCGACTCTATATTGAAATTAAACTTGTTGTGTTATTGGACTGATGTCTTCAGTTTTCGGCTATTCGAAACCCCAGTGCATTTCAAACGTTATGAAATATTAAATTAAAACGTGGAGAACAAAAGAGTGGAATAACTTAAAGAAAAAATTAATTACTTATATAGGTCACCTTTCAAGTACAGAATAGATTTCCAGGTTTTATTGCTTACGTTTAAGGCCATTCGCGGCCCTTTTCCGCCATATATTTCTGGTCTTGTACATGTTATGGACATAAATTCTAGATGTAGTTTAAGATCTGATAATGGTATACTTTTGAACTTTCCGACATGCAAGCCTTTAAGTGCACTGGGTGATGGGTCTTTCTACATGGCTGCTCCCAAATTATAGAACGATCTTCCAGTTTTTATCAGAAATATTTCTGACTTATTTAGTTTTAAAAAGTCTCTTAAGACATATTTGTTTAAGAAGACGTTTCTTACCGAATCAACATTATCGCTATCATCATCATTTTTAAATAGACTTTGTACATAGTAGACCGAGTTGCTTATTAATTATCATTATCGATATTACTCAATATTAGCATGGTGCATAATTTCAACCAGTTCAGTTCATATTGTTGTGATCAGCTAGTTCTAGATATATATCTATTATTATTATTATTATCATTATTATCGTTATTTTAACCGGCATTGTACTGCGCAGCTGAAAATGGTAAATCGTTATTTGTTTAATATGAATTAATAAATATTATTATTATTATTATTGTTATTATTGTTATTATTGTTATCATTATCATTATTGTTGTTATTATTATCATAATTATAAGCCAGCATGACCTACAAGGGCACACAGGTTACTCAACGGTACTTCAGAAGTACGACTTCAAATTTATTGGGGTGTAATCCTTACTGAAATATTCTTGGCAAACCAGGTAATTTATGTCATGAATAGAGAAAAAAAAAGTTTACATGGAGTTACGGGGACTTCGTATATACAATCTCGCCCTGGAGCTGCATGTTTTTACCTCACAAACTGCCCATTCCTATCGTTTGGTAGGAATCATTTTTGTAATAGTGTCATAAGTTTTCTTTAACATTCACTCAAACTGTCACTATATTCTATGATCCAGTGTTTAAGTAACGCCTTATTTAGAGCTCCATCGTGTTCATAATTAAGTTTGAAAGGATGAATAAACGCCAAGGTCGTTTTATATACTTTCCACAGGAAGTCAGACCGTCTGTCCCCTACCCCAGGCAAGTAAATTCCAGGGATATACTCAAAATTTTCATCCTTTTCTATCATCCGCAACATTGTAGGAACTGCAATTTCTAAAAATGAACGATGCTTGTAGAAAATACGAGATAGTGTTTTGAACTCATCCGCAAACTTTCGTGGAACGTAAAATATGTCTGAGCGACCTCGAGGGCAAAGAAATGTCCAATCTCCATTCCCTTTGGAAATATCTATAGACCATTTAATGTCTAATAATGGGCCTCGGAAATGCACGTTCTCTTTAACTAAATTATTTTTCACCCTTGCTTTTTTTTTCTTGACGGAGTATTTGCGCGAGGCCCAAATCTCGTCGTAGGCTTTCTGACAAGTCTTTACTCCCCACTCGGAGTACCACCAAGACCACTTTTCAGGCGGAGTAAACTCAGTTAGTATCGGTACGTTAGGTCCTTCCCAAATTTTTTTCCGATTTAGTCCAACTAAATTCCAGTAGTTGAGTATTAAGTCATCGCCGATGAGTAAATATCCTGAGTATCCCGGATATTTCTTCATGGCAAGTGACATGCACATGTAGGCAAAGTATCCTTTGTGAACGTCAAGAACCTCGACGGTGTAGTCCTTAGTCTTCTTTGATCCGCAAAACATGATAGTGGGAAATGCATTTTTGTACAGGGTTGTGAGTAATGGGATATTGGAGTAGAAAGGAGAGTTAAACACAATTACAAGTGCAACGTCTGAAAACGCATTTCGAAGGCAGGAAGACCTTGATGCATTGTGTACAGTTGGAAAAGGTTTGTGGAATTCTGGTTTTGGTACTTGATAGCTTTTCGAGATGGGAACCAAGCCTGTGAAAGAAAAGACATAATGCACAAAGTAAAAAATAGTAATACTGGGGATACTAGGTTATCGTTATATTGCCAAGTTCACGCAATTCAAACTTTGGGTTTGATTCCAGTCTGACAATAGACTCAAAAACGCACCAATTATGGTAAATTTGTTATCTTTGAGGGGATGAAGCTCTTTTGTTTAGAGAACAAAAGTATTAAGTATCGATTCTCAGCCGAATACCTCAGCGCGAATTTTGAAATCATCGCTAATAGCTTAAACGACAAATATGATCTGCTTCGGTGGAGGGGTAAGGAGGTTTTTGTTAATTTGCTAACGGGTGCAAGAACTAAGGAAGTGAGAAAAAGAAAGAAAGGTGATCATGCTATGGAATGCTTATGAACGAGTCAGGTCAGACTGAACCTCAGGGTATCCTAGGAATAATTATTTTTGGAATCAACGGGGGAAAGTCTAGCCTGGACTGGCCCTCATTATTAGCGCTTTGGCACTACCGTTTCTTCGCCCGCAGCAAAGTATGAGACTTTGAGCAACGCCGGTTAAAGGACTACAAGGGGTCTGGAAATGATAAGTGCCAGACCCCTGGAAGAGCTCTCTTCGCCTCGTCTCGAATCTTGCCGCTGGCGTTGAAGCGTGCATGCTGCTGCGGTAATAATGACGACCTGCTGAGAGCCAGAAACAGTATAGAATTGATGAATATGAAATTTTGCTACAAAAAGTGGGACTTCTCCTCCTCCTCCGATAAACGGTAGTTTATCTCCTTTTCCCATCAGTTTTTTTTTATTTAAATAAGGAAAGCACCAACTGTTTAACGATTTTTTTTTTCTTCCTTTAACAGGACTTGCGTAATTTGCATAAAATGTTTTGGTAGGCGAAGCATGCCACGACAATTATTGCCTTGGCGTGTCGCGGAGAGTAAATTTATACAATTTGTGTAGTGGGAGGGATTGAACTCTACGACATTTCTCGTTCCAGAGACAGCAGAGTCGAAAAGAAAGCTTATTTATTGAGGGAAACCAAATAAGAATAGCCTTTTACTCCATACATCCAAGACTGTATTATGAACTCTTCTTTCCAGTTAACGTTGCCATCAGTTTTACTGTAAGTTAATTACGAGAATTTTGATTGTTTTCAGTACAACTTTCCTTCACTATTTCTATGGCCTGTTTTCTGAGTAAATTTCCGTCTGCAAAATTCCTAATATGAACGGACTTAGTATGAATTATTTTACCTACCGTAGCCGATGCCATAAACTAGCGACACCGTCAGAACAGCCAAGCCCGCTAGCCATCGATATGAACCGGTCAAACTGGTGCAAAACACTTGAGTCGACATAATCGAGTAGTATAGGAGTTTGCGGTACCAGATCAGTTTTGCAAAACTGATCTGATACAACCTCAACTCTATACTACTTACCAGCTAATGGAAAAATATTCTATGACTCCATTGTGTTTATACAAAGTATATGTTTTTCAAAATTGAAGTGCGTTTAAATATTTGCATAATTAAAAGAATCACCATCGCGTGACTTAAAAACAAGAAATCGATGACGTCATACATTATTATTCACGCACTTTCTGACATTTTCCGAAAAAAAAATCTAAAGTTTTATCGTTGATTTCGAGTCGGCGAATTGGAGTATTCATTCCATTATCGAGCAGTTTTCCTCCACGGTTAACACTTGGAAAACGATTGTTTTCTCAATGTTAAGAGCGTGGTTCGCAGACAAGAAAACGGTTTGTATTTCGTTATTTACGACTGGTGTTTTCCAGTAACAAAACATTGTTTTTACAGAAGTTTTCCGTCGAAGATAATGCGTTTTCGTCCACTTTCTAGCACAGTAAACGCGTAGAAAACGGTTGAAAACCACGTGTCCTCCAACGTTTACGGGTTGGTCAACATAATGAAACACGATGTTTTCTAACGTTTTTGGCTGTTTGCGTTGAGAAAACGCTTTGTTATCGGCGAAGCTCGGCGATTCACCACCCGAATGCGGTTATTCCCGCGCATTTTCTCGTATTTGTCGTTTCGATTATCGCGCAAAAAATGGTAGGTATTCTTGTATTTATCGGTGTTTTACACTGTTAACCATTTGGACATCTGTATATACATTTATTTTTCTTGCTCCTCCTAATTTCCTTGGCTCTGGGCTCCCTTTCTTTTGAACGATTTCGAAGAGGTTCCATGAATCGCTGAATCCAATGCGCAAATCAAACGATCCATTGAACTACTTGGAGTAATTCCCTCCCTTATATGACGCAAGTAATAAAAGCCTTTACATTAATTTTTTTTCAAGCCTTTTTATTACAAATTAACAAAAGTAGTACTCGCCTAGTTACATCAGTTCTTAATTATACAATTTTTGCAAATATTTAAAACACAGAAATCCTCGAAATCTAATATTTAACAAAAAATGAAAAAGTATCAGCAAAAACAAACACTCTTACTACAATATTTACGAAATTGTATATCTAATCCTCGGAAAACAAATATAATCTGCTTCATTTCGGTCAATAAATGAAACCACTAATTGACAAGAACAAACCTTGCACAAAAATGAGTGAAACATAACATCTGTTTAGCCCCTGAGGTGGATCATATGTAAAATTCAGTAGGAAAACATTGAAATGCGTATGCGTGAAATTTGGATAATTATGTTGGGACTCAAACAGGCAGTCGTAAAAAAAGCTTTTACATGTATCATCAAGTGCAACATTTGGAGAAAAATTTAGTGAGGCGCCATTTTATCCGTTCACAAAATATGAAAGAATGGCGTCCGCGCAGCCAGCTTTCAGTATTTTCGAGTCTGATTTTCCGTTCCTTTCCGATCATGTTAGACCTTCTCGAACACAAAATGAAAAGTAAAATGCTACAGAACACTCTGCTTGGAAAACGATGGGCATCAAAATCTTAAAAGCCACAAAATAAGCTTTCGAGTCAACAACGCTACGATTCTCTGAAGCGATGCGAATTGGGGCCGTAAATTCGGACTAAAAGCGGGGCTTAGTGACATTATAAAGATTTCAAGGCTCGGTAAATGTTATGATTGAGTGAAAAGATATCCAAAAAGTATAATTTAATAGAAGAGTTAGAGTCAAAACGTAGAAATCTAAGAATTTTCATCACAACGCTGCGCAATTTTCTTGCCGTGAAGTCAAGTAAATTACGATCTAAGCGTGATGAATTCCACACCTTGAAACTGCTTGTTTATTCAAGGATAGAAAGTAACGCCATCAAGACATATCCGTATGCAAAAAGATTATTTTTGATATATATCGAAAACAAAGGTGTTTGGAGCTGTATATTTCCACCTCACAAACTGTCTATTCCTATCGTTTGATAAGAATCATATTTTTACTAGTGTCATAAGTTTTCTTTAACATTCACTCAAACTGTCACTATATGCTATGATCCAATGTTTAAGTAACGGCTTATTTAATGCTCCATCGTGTTCATAATTAAGCTTAAAAGGATGAATAAACGCCAAGGTCGGGTTGTATCTTTCCCACAGGAATTCAGACTGTCTATCCCCTACCCCGGGCAGGTAAATCCCAGGGATATACTCAAAATTTTTTTTCTTGTCTATCATTCGCAGCATCGTAGGAATTGCAATTTCTAAAAATGAACGATGCTTGTAGAAAATATGAGATAGTGTTTTGAACTCATCCGCAAACTTTCGTGGAACGTAAAATATGTCTGAGCGACCTCGAGGGCAAAGAAATGTCCAATCTACATTCCCTTTGGAAATATTAACAGTCCATTTAATGTCCAATAATGGGCCTCGGAAATGCACGTTCTCGTTAACTGAATTATTTTTCACCTTTGCCATCTTTTTATTGACGGAGTATTTGCGCGAGGCCCAAATCTCAGCGTAGGCTTTCTGACAAGTCTTTACTCCCCACTCAGAGTACCACCAAGACCATTTTTCAGCTGGCATAAACTCGATTAGTATCGGTACTTTAGGTCCTTCCCAGATTTTGTTCCGACTTAGTCCAACTAAATTCCAGTAGTTGAGAATTAAGTCATCGCTGATGAGTAAATATCCTGAGTATCCCGGATATTTCTCCATGGCACGTGACATACACATGTAGGCGAAGTATCCTTTGTAAACGTCAAGAGCCTCGACGGTGTAGTCCTTAGTCTCCTTTGATCCGCAGAACATGATAGTGGGAAATGCATTTTTGTACAGGGTTGTGAGAGTCGGAATGTTGGAGTAGAAAGGAAAGTTGAACACAATTACAAGCACAACGTCTGAAAACGCATTTCGAAGGCAGGAAGAGTTTGATACATTGTGTACAGTTGGAAAAGGATTGTGGAATCCTTCTCTTGGTACTGGATAGCTTTTCGGGATGGGAATCAAGCCTGTTAAACAAAAAACAGGATGCACCAAAGTTAAAGATAGTAATACTGGGGATACTAAGTGATCGTTATCTTGTCAAGTTTACGCATGTCAAACTTTGAGTTTGATTCCGGTCTAACAATAAGCTCAAAAACGCACCAGTTATGGTAATTTTGTATTGTTTGAGGGGATGAAGCTCTTTTGTTGAGAGAACAAAAGCATAAAGTATCGACTCTGAGTCGAATACCTCAGCACGAAATTTGAAATCATCGCTTATGGCTTAAATGACAAACATCTCTTTCACTATAAATTACTTGGGAGAGTTTCTGGTTGATATCAGCACAACTGTCCTTAACTATTTCTTTGACCTGTTTTCTGAGTAGATATCCTTCTGCGCAACTCTTGACATGAACAGACTTAGTTTGAATTATTTTACCTACCGTAACCAATACCATACACTAAGGACACCGTTAGAACAGCCAAGAGGGCTAGCCATCGATATGATCCGGTCAAACTGGCGCAAAACACTCGAGTCGACATGGGTCCCGTGATCCAGTTGCAAGGTGGAATGAGGACAGTGTTAACGATTGGATAACTCCATAAATCTCACCTGTGCAACTCCTCTGTTGGGCAAGCAAAGCAATAAACCTTTTTCTAGTTGATGAGACAAATTTACATTATTTGAAATTTTTGGAGAAAAAGGAAGATAATTATACAAAGTTCGTTGCACAAGTTTGAAAAAACTTAGTTGAAAAAATTAATGTATGTGTGCCACAACACATTGTGCTCGAGACACTTTGTTATAGATACATGGGAAATCGAAAATTTTCACTAAGCACTAACTAATTTGTACACTGATTCGTCTCTCCTTGTAGTACATGGATGGTGACGCAAATCTGATAGCGCTGTCCGAAATCCATTATTGTTTTGCATTGGCGCCTGGTTGAAGGAAAATATAATGCGGTATTGGCGGTTTTCTCAAAATAGTAATGATTCAATTAAATTGTCGACGTCAGGCTAGAATATATAAACAATCTTTAGAATGTGATAGATGCAAAGTTTGATATTTTCTTAATTAAAACGACAATTCCACAAAAGATTCATTTTAGTTCAAAGAAAATTGCGAGGAAGACACATGACTCGAGCAAACCAGCTATAAATACTTAAAAATATCTACACATTTTTCGGTAAACTTCTAAATATCGTTGAAAATATATATAGTGGTATATTAATAGAAAGACATCCTATATCCACAAATTTTTCATTAAACATCTGAAGATATATAAGGTATATCAGCGGTCAGCATGGCACTCAGACGTGTCCTTCTTGGCTCCGTAGTTTTATCATTTTTATTGCTTTTATTTGGTCTTCACCCTGAGAAATATTTATCTGGACATAGCCTATATTATTTCTCTTGTGCACCGCTTCGCTCTGGCAGCTCAATGTCTTCGTTGGAAGTGATAACGGGCAACAAACAAGTAAACTCCACTCGGAGATTAGGCCGCCATCTTGGTTGTCGACTTCGTGGAATGAGTTACCTCGGCGCTAGAGTGAACTATCATCACAATTCAACTTCCAGTTTTCAACTGATTCGACTGATCAAATCTGGTGATGTAAGTTTAAATCCTGGCCCCTCTGCTATTCAAGCTGTAATCGGAAATCGACACTCGACAAACGGCGACTTTGCTTATGCTAGCGCTGTTGGCAATCGTGCACCGCCGTGTCTACGTAATTTGGTCCACATTATTGTGCCCAAGCCTCAACAAGTGTTGGAAAATATCAAGAACGATACGCAACGATTGTTGCTTTGCCTTCTCAATGCTCGATCTTTGAGAAATAAGTCAGCGTCGTTTGTGGATTTGGTATGCGATAGCAAAGCAGATCTATTTGCTGTTTCTGAAACCTGGCTTACAGACAATGACACTGCTATTCTTAGTGAAATAACACCACAGGGATACAAACTCCTTCATCATCCCCGCAGTGATCGCAGAGGAGGTGGGACTGCATTGATTTTCAAAGAATCTATCAACGTTGAAAAGGTTTCAGCTGCAGGAAAAGAGTCATTCGAGGTGTCAGAATGGTTGGTCAATCCTGTGGCTACTACTCGTTTGCGGGTTGTTTTAGTCTATAGGCCTCCATATTCTGTTAAACATCCTGTGTCTACTTCAACATTTATCACTGAATTCTCAGATTATCTCGAGTCTTTGGTCATGTCAAGTGAGCCTTTGTTAATACTGGGCGATTTTAACATTCATATGGATCTACCTGATGACACTGACTGTAGAAACATGTCTGACCTTCTGGTGTCGATGGGTCTTAAACAACATGTTCTACACCCTACCCATGAACTTGGTCACACACTGGATTTGATCATCACTCGTATATCTGATAACATCATTGCTGGGTGCCCCTACACTGGTGAGTTGTTTTCTGACCATTTCCCAGTCTTCTGTCAACTAAAACCTGAAAGACCTCCGGTGGCCATCAAACATCTGCAGTTCAGAAAAATTAAATCAATTGACCGTGATCAATTTTCCGAGACGATTTGCTCTTCTCAGCTCTGTCTTGACCCACCGGACGACTTGGATACCCTAGTCAATTGTTACAATGAGACACTAAGATCTATACTAGATATCTATGCACCTGTCTTGTCCCGTGATATTGTTGTTCGGCCTCGAGCACCGTGGTTTAATGAAGATATCAGAAAAGCTAAACGGTCGAGACGAAAGGCTGAAAAGAAGTGGAGAATTACTGGCCTATCTGCAGATCGTGCTGCTTTTAAAAAGGAAAGAAATCGTGTGGTGAACTTGATGAATGAGGCACGTCGTGTCTACTACAATCAATTCATTGAAGATAATAGTTCTGACCAGCGGAGGCTGTTTATGGCAAGTAAGAGTCTACTGAATATGCAGCCGGATAGAGCTCTTCCTCCTCATACTGACGTTTCTCTGCTTGCAAATGACATGGGCGAGTTTTTTATTACCAAGATTGCTAATATAAGGTCAAAGTTGGAAGGTATCTCTCCATCGCATCTTCTGTCGACGTCGGAGCCTGATCTGGTATCTGAACCTAGCGATATTGTACTGTCTGATTTTCAATGTACAACGGCTGTAGCAATACGTGATATGATTACATCAGGGAAGAAAAAAACTTGCATCTTGGATCCAATACCTGCGACTCTGTTATCTGCCTGCCTTGACCCACTCCTTTCTGTAATAACGAATATGGTTAATTTGTCCTTACGAACTGGATATTTTCCTGACGCCTGGAAAACTGCTGTGGTACATCCATTATTGAAAAAGCCTGGTCTTGATCCTCTTTTCAAGAATTTTCGACCAATTAGCAACTTGCAATTTGTGTCCAAACTTACTGAACGTGTGGTAGCCAATCAGATTCAGTGTCACATGATTAAGAACAATCTCTTCCCTCAGCTTCAATCTGCTTATCGTTCCCATCACAGCACTGAGACTGCATTGTTAAAAGTAAAAAACGATTTGCTAATGAATATGAACAAGGGGCATGTATCACTCTTGGTGTTATTAGACTTGAGTGCCGCCTTTGACACTGTTGACCACAAGATTTTATTAAAAGCCCTTCAGACGAAACTAGGTGTTTGCGGCTCTGCTCTTTCGTGGTTCAAGTCTTATTTGGAAGGGAGATCTCAAAGAATTTGCATAAAAGAGACGCTTTCGCAGTCATTTGATTTGAAGTGGGGTGTACCTCAAGGTTCTTGCCTCGGCCCGCTTTTGTTTACTATCTATTCAAGTGATTTGTTTTCTCTCCTGGAGTCCCATTTACCAACTGCGCATGCTTACGCGGACGATACTCAGTTGTATCTGTCCTTTAGTCCTAGTGTTGGCACTGGTGAGTTGGATGCGGTCACTGCCATTGAAAATTGTATTCGTGACATTAGACAGTGGATGTGTGTGAGGAAATTAATGCTAAATGATGTCAAGACTGATTTTATGCTTGTTGGGACACGGAAGCAGCTCACAAAGGTGTCTATCGATGGCATCAGAGTCGGAGATTATAATATTAGTCCTTCTTCATCAGTCTGTAATCTGGGCACATGGTTTGATCCGCATTTGAATATGGATGTACATATTACCAAAACATGCAGCAGCTCATTTTATTATCTTTATAATATCAGACATATTAGGAAGTACTTATCTAGAAGTAGCACTGAAACACTAGTTCATGCGTTTATAACAAGCAGACTTGATTATTGCAACAGCCTTTTGTATGGGTTACCGAAATATCAGTTGTCTAAACTCCAGCGTGTTATGAATGCTAGTGCCCGTTTGGTATATTGTGCTCCAAAGTCGTGCCACATCACGCCTCTACTTCACGAATTACATTGGCTGCCTGTTTGTTATCGTATCGAATATAAAATAATTCTTCTTACATTTAAGGTATTGCATGGTATGGCGCCCGATTACTTGCGCCATTTAATATCTATCTTGCCGCCATCTAGGTATAATTTAAGGCGCAACGATGACTCTGCAGCTTTATTAACTTTCCCGAAGATAATATCCAAGAAGACCCTGGCAGATAGATCGTTTAGTTGTGCCGCCCCTAGACTTTGGAATTCGCTTCCTACCACAATAAGATCTATTTCCAGTTTAGATATTTTTAAAATTAGACTTAAAACTTTTTTATTTAATAGGGCGTTTAATTAGTTCTATAGTTTTTATAATTGAATTGCATTATTTTAGAATTGTAATTTTGAACTTCTATTTTAATTTCTAATTTAATATTTATTGTAAGGCGCAGTTGAATATTTTTATAGAAACTGCGCGGTATAAATTTAAATTTAATAATAATAATAATAATAATATATCTAGCCCAGAACACCTCGAAGTTTAATCGTTAAATGCTCAGCTCGACACAACACAGTTAGTTTGATTTTCAATTTTTGCAAAACGATAAGTCAAACAAAAACAATTTTGTCAAAGAATAATTTCAGCGACAACAAAGAGAAAAATTCCATTACATCTTCTGGTGAAGGCTCAAGGCTCTGCCGAACAAATCTTCCGAGCGCACGCGATACCGACGGAAATGCAGCCTATTAAAGATGACTCGAAAATGAGACGAAGGAACGAAAACGAAAGGAAAGAGAATATCGACACAGATTTCAAACGGCTAAACTGACAAATTTAAGCTGAATATTTAATTCGTGGTTTTCAGGGCTAGACCCAGCTCCTTTCAAACCGCGAAAACTGCCAAATCGGAACAGATCCAGATCTTGTTTTCTGCACAATAGTTGAGAAGTTGTATCATTTTACATCTCCACCATCGAGGCATTATCTGCCCGAGTGAATTCTCTCAGTGAACGAAACAAACTAGCGCTTGAGTTCTTGGAGGTATTCAATACAATACAAACTTTATTGACACTCCCTAAGAGGGCTTTTCAGTGACAATTAATAATTACAATAATAAAAATGTTTAATCTATACAGCTAAAAATAATTACGAAAATTACAAAAAGAACTAAGAAACTTTAGGAAGGTCCACACTATACTCACTTCTCGATTGTGTTAAAGATAGATAGTGTCGACTGTGTTTAAGATAGATAGTGTGGAACCTCGTCAGTCTATATTCGTGACGGTAATTATGGAACTACTACAGTAAAAAACGTAAAGAGCCGTAAACTTACCAAAGCTTCTTTACCCCTCGGCAAAGTCTTTGTAGAAAGGAGAAGCTGGCTAATTATAAAGCAGAGGAAATATTCGCAGTATAAACAGCTGCGCAGCAATTTCAAATGAACTTAGCTGTACTATTAGTACAATAACTTCCTTTGTCTTTATTCGCATGAACTACATTCAATACCCAAATATTGCACTGCAGATATGATCTCACTGGTGAGGATATTGATGATTCTCTTTGGCGTTTGCTGCTTTTATCACTCGAAAATAAAAATTCACATTCTCGTGCCCCTGTCGGAACCTCTCAAATCACTAGAATTGACCATCCACCACGAAACTGCCGTTATTTCAATAAAATTGCATTTATTTTGAGGTTTGTAAATGAGGCTATCAATGGCAATTTAGTTCGATAACATTTCACTTTACTACATTCTCAAACATTCTCTATTGAAATATCTCTCAACTCAGATATGTTTTTCGATCGGAGCATCACACGTATCACGTAGCACGCACGTAGCACGTGTCAGGGATCATACGTCACTCACTCTCCGAGGAACAGACTTTTTGAACTTTCGAATTGCATGTGATCAGGTCGCACACCTTGAAACTGCGGCAAATTTGGATAGTAAGGGATTTTGGGAGTAAGGTTCACTAATATTTCATGTACCTCATTCCCAGAGTTCCGAGCGGCGCCGGAAAAGAGGGACAGCTTGTTGTCTAGCGAATGGACCAAAGGGAGAATAATACAACCCTTTGCCGGAGAAGACGACCTCGTGAGAAATATTAAAGTGAGAGCCAACGTTGGTGCTTATGTCTGTCCAGTCACCAAGGTTTTTGTGATCTGTCCAGTCTTTTTAGTAAAGGTTACGACGAGTAGGTTAAATTCAAAATTGGCATTTACCACTGCAGGGAGGAATGTTACATGGGATTAATACCAGAGGACTGAACGATTCAAAAGCAATGCTTTCCAATGTATTTTATGTTTAACAAGCTTGGACAAACGTGAGGTTTTAAAATATTTTCTTTTATATTTCTTTCGCCAGTTTTTTTAACTCACTCTAAATCATTTACGTTTACGCAATAACCCCCAACGGTTGGTTCCCTAACAGCTTCAAATTACGCGATTACTTGCTGTACTAGATTTTGAAATCTAAGCTTGCCTGTGTAACTCCAGTTTTGCATCGAACTATATATCCATCGAAGTATGAGGCTGTGCGGAAATCTTGCCGCCTTAATTTTGGCTACAACAAATCTCCGCCTTTTTAGGAGACCCGTGATCAATTTTATTGATCCATTGAATACATATATTAGCAACCAGTAATACTGCCGCCGGCAAAAAATCACTTGGCTGGTAACACCTTTGTTTACTGGATGCTAATTTAGAACTTCCCCTTTCTAGCATAAAAAAATTGAAAAAGAGTATCAGTTCTGATTTTTCAGTGATAATCATTGTCAAATGACACCTTAATTTTCCTGAAATGTTTCACACTTATGTGCTTGAGTAATTGCAGTGGAATTTTAATTCTTTGGTAATTAGTGTGAATTAATGGGATCTGAAAATGTAACCTCATAACGGTGTTCTGCCGAAGAAGTATGACAGATCTACCGCTTTTTTTTTTTCGGTTTTTATGCGACTCGGTAAGCTCTGAATGTTTCACGCACACTTGTTTTAAAGTTTCGATGGCTAACAAACTTAATCAAAGAAAGATTATACAAATGTTGAATAAGGGGGTAAGTTTCTGAAGAAACTGTGGTGCTGCGTCTGTGGGGAGTACATCATGATAATTTTGAGTTGATAATGTAAATTGGCCACCATTAAGAGTTTCAAAGCTAACGTTTCGAGCGTGAGCTCTTTGAAACACTTCGCTCTGGCGAAGGGCTAACGCTCAGAACGTCAGCTTTGAAAACCTCTACGGTGGCTAATTTACATGATCAATTCCCTCGATAAAGCCAAAATTATGAAATGTTGAATAGCTTATCGAATCGGGATTTGCCATTTGTACATACATCTTTCTTGGAAAGCCGATAATATGTTAACTTGTTCTCAACATGACGCCATCCAGCTTAATTTTACCGGATATCGAGTCGTTTCGTACCCAATTGTTTCGTATCCAAATTCAGTCGATTCGTGCCCAGCTTGGGTCGGTTCGTAACCAAACCGCTGGTCGATTCGTACCCATCTCAATATACATTTATTTGCAACACCTCAGGCGTGAGCGCGTGAAAAGATGTCAGTTGTTGGGTACGACAAATAAGTAGTGTCAAGCAAGTAAGATACAAGCAAAATTCTGACGTGCATACTTATGACTTTCTCAAGAAAAAAAACGAAGTTATTTCCTAGCGCAAGATACATATTAGAGTGATATTTTTGAAAGAACAAGCCATTACTTATACCTGTAACTTTCTCAACGATAACAGTTGGAGTAAGAGTAATTTTTTTCTTCCGTTATAAACGGCAAGAAGTTCGTTTATTTTGGTTTATTCCGTTCTTCCTTTAAACATACTTAACATAGAAAACGAACTTTATTAGTATAGGTACGAAATGACTCAACTAACCAGGTACACTTAGGCTTAAGGCTTTCCAACAAATCATTTAAGGGGACAAGTTTCTAAAGAAACTGTAGTGCTGTGTCGGTGGAAGATTACAACAGGGTAATTAAGTATCATCTACATAGTTGATAACGTAAATTGGCCACAGTAAGAGTTTTAAAAGCTGACGTTTCGAGCATTAGCCCATCGTCAAAGCGAATGACGAAGGGCCAACACTCAAAACGTTAGCTCTGAAACTCTTCATGGTGGCCAATTTACGTTATCAACTAAGTTGATAATGCTAAATTACCCTTTCCAACAAATCCCCTGGCATACCCGTGGATTGCCCGTGGCTGGCCCGAGGGTTGACTCTCAGGAACAAACGCTGATATCCTTGTTACTACATACTGTTTTTCCTGAGATAAAGCTCATAGTACTCTTCACAGTTTCCCTCTCCTATCTCACGCCATCATTTATTTCGTTGAAGTGTCAGTTGTACAGAGCAGAATTGAATCTCTGTAACAAGCACCTCGAATTTTCAGACAAAGAGAAAAGAACCCGCAGTCGTTGAACAGATCTTTTATTTTATTTCTTTCTTGCCTAATTAGTAAGTCGGCACGTGGGCATAACCGGGGCGCAATAATCTGCTCTGCTGTAGCCTCTTAGCCAACCAGAGCGCGAGTTACATCGGCCACAAGCCTAAGATAAGATTAAATTTTTGTGGTCGTTTCACAAAATCTAAACGGAAAGTCAATCACGAATTTTGTATAAATGATCAGCTTTCTAGACCGGGATAGAAGTCTTTTACTGGTGCCTTCATATCCGAACCCACGTTGTCAGGCCGCGGAAACATCATATTTGCCGATGGACTATAATTTCCGTGTTACACTGAGCAAATTTGGGCTTTTTTTTAAATGAACTAGAAAAATCTCGGATAACATCCACCGTTTAAGCACCAGTCTTTCTCGACAATACGAGGGTAACTTAGATAATCTCTTTATAGGATTGCCTTGAGTTATTGTGATCTCCACAACGTTTTTTTCCTTTCACAATTTTCTCATATATATGTTATTTTCCTTAACCAGAGACTTTCAAGTATCATTTATACACACAAAGCAGAATACAAGCCTTTGTTCTTAGGCTACAAATGTAACTGACCAAAGTGGTCGACTGGACGAGGACTTACGTGGTTAATGATTTGATTGCTTAACCAACAGGAGTAAGCCATTGTGAGATTTGTCCAGTCGTACGTCAACGATATTCGTACGTCAACGGTATTTTTGCTGCGCGCGCCGTTGCCAACTGACGTCCCCGTCCTCTTGCTTAACCACCCTGATGGCCCTTCTATGACGCGTGAACTGGAAGAGTGCTATATGTCAACTTACGTGTTTTGCAGCAATATCCTGATTTCAAATCGATGGCTGGCTTTGGTCGTTGTTCTAGCGGTGTCGTTGGTATATAGTATCAGCTATGGTAGGTCAAATAATCTCCTCTTAAGTTTTTAATGGTTTCCTGGTGAAAGCATTGGCTTGTGTTCACACAGGATAATGACAGAAATTAACGCGTTAAAGGAGAAGTAAGCTCTAGAAGCCATACCGTTTTATTTTTGAAGTTACAAAGTATTTATGAAATAAGCAACCTTAGCTATCGAAAATTGTCTTCAACTATGATTTAATTCGACAGCGAATTCCACCTTATTAAACCGCTAACCAACTTCTCGCTGGGTTGCCTATGACGCGCTCTTAATTTGATCCATCTCTTCCCAATCTTTACGACGAACAAGACTCTCCAAAACGAGCCACTCTTGCCTTGAAAATGAATGATATATTTAATTTCGGCGTTAACCAAACCAACAGGTTTTATCAAAACCACGCGTAGTGGACTTGCTTGTGCAGCCAGCAGGTTACTGATGTGTCTTCAGAATTGCATAATTTAGCTGTGTCGCTCCGGCGCAAACCCCAAACATATATTACATGAGCTAAAGGTAAACTTTGTACCATGGTGGGGGAGGGGGAGGTGGTGATATTCTTATACCCCTTCCCCCATCTTATTATGGGCATTTGACTGGCGGTCAATTTTCTGTAGGCCCCCCCCCCCCTTTTATACTCTGTCGGCGACAAATGATCCCCCCTTCCATTTTCCCTGAAATTGAAAACCATGTGATCCTCCGAAATCCTCCCATTCCCCTCCTACCCACCCCCTTGTGTAAAAATATCCATTTACGAAAAAAGAGACTAGAGTCCAAACTCCGTAGAAAATATGAATTAACCTTTTTAATGAACCACAACATCTGGCTAAAATAGAAACTCCGAAACTTCTTTAAATTTCAAACAAAGAAGTAACAAATTTACGTGAACGAAAGCTCAAAAACAACTGACGAAAACTCCGCAAAAAAAAACTAAGAGTACGCAAAAAAATGTCCACGTCAGTATTCCAATGTCAAGGTTAGAGTTCTTTGACGTGATTGGCTAATTTGTGAAATCATGCGCACTGCAAAGGGGGGAGAAGAGGAGAAAAATTGTTAGTAGAGATTTAGAAAAACCAAAGAGATTTTCTATACCCAGGTAGTAATAACTGGTTCTTATGCGGGTCAAAAGGCTTCTTTTGCAGCGCACTCACAGTGGGGGGAACAATGAGTGATGAAGACAGGCCTTGAAATGTCCTAAAGACTCCTTAGCTCTTCTCACTTTTTAACTTATATCTTGCAGGCTTTATTCCCATCTCTGGAAACTATCTGGTACCAAGAGAAGTAACTCATGATCCTGTTCCGAGTGTCCGCAACGTCGCTAAATCTTCCTGCCTTCGAAATGCATTTTCAAACGTTGTGCTTGTAATTGTGTATAACTTTCCTTTCTACTCCAGTATCCCAACACTCTCTGCCCTTTACAAGAATGCATTTCCCACGATCATGTTTTGCGGACCGAAGGAGACAAGGAAACATAATGTCGAGGCTCTTGAGATTTTAAGGGGATACTTCTCATACACGTGCATGTCACGTGCCATGGACAAATATCCCGGATACGAAGGATATTTACTCATAGGCGATGATTTAATACTCAACTACTGGAATCTAATTGGAATGGATCGAAACAAAATCTGGGAAGGGCCTAAGGTACCGATTCTAATAGAATATGCTCCGCCTGAAAAATGGCAATGGTGGAATTCTGCTTATGGAGTGAAGACTTGTCAGAAGGCATACGATGAAATCTGGGTTCTATACAACACCACTAGTACTGAAAAGTTGTCGAACATGAGCATGCGAAGTATTTTAGATAAAGGGAAAGTCCATTCCAGAGGCCCGTTATGGGAAATTAAAGGGTCGATTGATCTCTCCAAACAAAACAAGAACTGGACATTTCTTTGCCCCCGAGGTCGCTCAGACATATTTTACTTTCCTCGAAAATTTATAGATGAATTCAAAACACTGTCTTATATTTTTTACAAGCAACGTACTTTTTTGGAAATTGCAGTTCCTACAATGTGTCGAATGATTGATAAGGAAGAAAATTTTGAGTACCTCCCCGGAATTTACCTGCCGGGGGTAGGGGACAAACAGTCCGACTTTCTGTGGAAAACATATAACACCACGCTGGCGTTCATCCATCCCTTCAAACTAAATTATAATCACGATGGAGCCCTGAATGGGGCACTCCTGAAAAACTGGATCATAGAATATAGTAATAGTTTGAGTATGTGCTAAATAAAACTCATTACATCAGTTGGTCCAAGAATACGCAATCTCACTCCCAGCGGCTTCTCGATATTAAGATAATTTAGCAAGAAAAGGGGAACGTCAGAAGACCCGACGCTATTAGAAAAACGAGTAAACCTTGGGAAGGGGAGCCAATAAATTCAGGATTGAAACCTTTCGGATCATCGTAAAATCGTCCAAAGATAGGGCAAATCTCCCGGTCTTCCATGTAATCAACTGACTCCTCTGGTCAAAAGTCAGAGCAAAAGGAGGGCAAAAACCTAGGTCTAGCATGAGTGAAAAAGGATCACTAATTAGTAAAATGTCTTGATTCTTTGACAAGGAAGAAAAATAACAATAATTTCACCTGAATAAATTTTATTGATCATCGTAAGAAAAAAATGTATGAGTTAAAATACATTTGCATCATCAAAAAAGCGTATAAGGGCTCAAAAAATATTTCATAGATGTCTGCATGTGATTACAGGCGTTCCAGTAAATATATTCAACATATGTGAATTCACATCGTCTATCAGGCAAGAAAAAATGTTTCCGCGAGCAAAATTAAAACATAATCATTCGAAAACTGATTTAGTTACTCTTCACAATGGTAGTAACGAAAGAATCAAACGATAATAAAAGGCATTACCAAATGATTTAAATGTACTGTCATACAATAGGAGATATCTCTAAGGAACAATGTGCATTAGTTAAATCAACGATATTAAGTTCATTTTAGTTGGGTCAGATTATTATAGTGAGGTAGCGAACAAAGACGCCATATCTTGACTATGGTACGAAACCTTTGCAAAATATTTACCGCCTAATGTTATATTCAGGCCAATACCCGAGTTTCTTGGCAATACAGTCTATGTATTCCTTTTCAGTATGGTCATCATTTTTTTCTTCGATCCACTTAACTCGTAAGT